>NC_142795.1:49619533-49843726 GCF_049724085.1 Artemia sp. Qi Xiang Cuo
AAAAACAGAACAAAGAGATAGAAATACATAGGAGACATTTAAAACGAGGGTTTTAAGTATAAGCAATAAAGGGTTAACTAATCACTATTTCTTTTTTAAAATAGTGTTTTAATAAACAGTGTCAACTTCGATGAAATTTCAAAATTTACTAATCAAAATTTCACCTTTCATAACAAGGTAGTTATCTTTCCACTTTTTAAGTTCGAAATATTTTACTTAAATTACAGAATTCACAATTTTATAAAAGAAAGTCTGTTTCTTTATTTCTACTCACACCATACCTATTTATCACACGGTCGATGTCTAAGTCAATATTTTGGTAAACGTTTATAATGGCCAGTCCTGTCAGTTTAAAGCTCTTCATTAGTATTTCCTCTTCTATTCATCTTAAAATATTCGAATAAAGACCAAAACTGTCAGAAAACTATTAACTCTAATAAAGATTCATGTAGGTATGTGCTTCAAACAAAGTATATTAGTTGGAATACTCCTTAAAAAATAAATAACTATGTGTTTGTTATTTTTGTATTTGATGAGGGTAGGTTGGTGATTCAACTTCTCAGGGTTTCAAGCTGTAGTAGATTTCTATTTTTTTTCTTTCAATCTTGAGATTTTCAGATATTCAGTTTAAACGTTAAAATCTCGATATGTTTGTTGAGCACAAAAAAATAAAAATTTGAAAATCGGCTCCGATTTAGCATTAAGTAACGGAATAGTCCTGTAGTCAAAGTTTAGCACAATTTTTCGACGGCTTTAAAGCCGGAGCCTTCTTTCCAAATCGGGCTTCGAATTTTGAGTTTAACCCTGACAAGGGGGACAGCCACATTCTCAGCTTGTTTCGTGCACTCAACTAAGTGAATTTAATAAACATTCAGTTGCACTCTGGCTTGTGGTGAAAAAACACCCGTATACAATCAGAGGCAATGCTGTAGCGTTGCTTATAGAAAAGGCCATACGGCTCCAATGTTTTATTATTATTATTATTTTTTTCCCAGGGGCACTTCATATGGAAGGGGTCGTCATAGAAACTTATAAAGGGGCTCATTCGATTAGAAATCGAGGGTTCTAGTGCCCTTTTTAAAAGTCGAAAATGATTGGAGGGCAACTAGCCCCCCACCCCCCCCCCACCCCCCAACGCCAATCATTCCCCCAAGCACATCCAATCAAAATTTTGAGATAGCCATTTTGTTCAGCGTAGTTGATTTCCAGATAGAAAATATGTTTTTGAGAAGGACACTCCCCCACAACCCTCCGGGCAAGGGTTTTAAGTTATGCCCTGGGGGCATATAAGGTTTTTATAGAAGGCGTTGTCGTAGAAACTTCAAAAAAGGCTCATTCGCTTGGAAATTAAAGGGCCAGTGCCCTTTTTAATAGTCAAAAGTGATAGGAGTGCAACTAGCCCCCCCCCCCCCACGCCCATCATTTCCCAAACACATCCAATCAAAATGTTGAGATAGCCATTTTGTTCAACGTAGTTGATTTCCGAAAATAAAATACTTTTTTAAGCAGGACACTCCCCCACAACCCTCAGTTCAAAGATTTTAAGTTCGTCCTTGGGGGCATAAAATGTTTTTATAGGAGCCAGTGTCGTAGAAACTTCAAAACTGGCTCAATCAAATGGAAATTCAAAGGGCTAATCCTGTTTTTAATAGTTTAAACTTACTTGAGGGTAACTTGCCCCCCCCACCCCCCCACGCCCATCATTTCCCCAAACACATCCAATCAAAATTTGAGATAGCCATTTTGTTCAGCGTAGTTGATTTCCAGATAGAAAACATGTTTTTGAGGAGACACTCCCCCACTACCTTCATGGCAGGGGATTTAAGTTATGCCCTTGGGGCATATAAGGTTCTTATATAAGGCGTTGTCTTAGAAACTTCAAGAAAGGCTCATTTGATTTGAAATTCAAAGCGCTAGTGCCCTTTTTAATAGTCGAAAGTGATTAGAGGGCAACTAGCCCCCTTCCCCCCACGCCCATCATTCCCCCAAACACATCCAATCAAAATTTTGAGATAGCCATTTTGTTCAGTGTAGTTGATTTTCAGATAGAAAATATGTTTTTGAGGAGGACAATCCCCCACAACCCTCAGGGCAGGAGTTTTAAGTTATGCTCTGGGGGCATATATGGTTTTTATAGAAGGCGTTGTCGTAGAAACTTCAAAAAAAGGCTCATTCGATTAGAAATTTATAGGGCTAGAGCCCTTTTTAATAGTCAAAAGTGATTGGAGGGAAACTAGCCCCCCCCCTACGCCCATCATTCCCCCAAACACATCCAATCAAAATTTTGAGATCGCCACTTTGTTCAGCGTAGTTGATTTCCAGATATAAAATATATTTTTGAGGAGGACACTCCCCGACAACCCTCAGGGCAAGGGTTTTAAGTTATGCCCTGGGAGCATATAAGGTTTTTATAGAAGGCGTTGTCGTAGAAACTTCAAAAAAGGCTCATTCGCTTGGAAATTAAAGGGCCAGTGCCCTTTTTAATAGTCAAAGGTGATAGGAGTGCAACTAGCCCCCCCCCCCACGCCCATCATTTCCCAAACACATCCAATCAAAATGTTGAGATAGCCATTTTGTTCAACGTAGTTGATTTCCGAAAATAAAATACTTTTTTAAGCAGGACACTCCCCCACAACCCTCAGGACAAGGGTTTTAAGTTCTGCCCTGGGGGCATATAAGATTTTTATAGAAGGCGTTGTCGTAGAAACTTCAAAATAGGCTCGTTCGATTGGAAATTAAAGGGCTAGTGCCCTTTTTTGTAGTCGAAATTGACTGGAGTGCACCTAGCCCGCCCCCCCCCCCCACGCCCATCATTTCCCCAAACACATCCAATCAAAATTTGAGATAGCCATTTTGTTCAGCGTAGTTGATTTCCAGATAGAAAATATGTTTTTGAGGAGGACACTCCCCCACGATCTTCAGGGCAAGGGTTTTAAGTTATGCCCTGGGGGCATATAAAGTTTTTATAGAAGGTGTTGTCGTAGAGACTTCAAAAAAGGCTCATTCGATTGGAAATTCAAAGGGATAGTGCCCATTTTAATAGTCGTAAGTGATTGGAGAGCACATAGCCCCCTTCCCCCCACGCCCATCCTGCTCCCAAACACCTCTCATCAACATTTTGAGATAGTCATTTTGTTCAGTGTAGTTGATTTTCAGATAGAAAATATGTTTTTGAGGAGGACAATCCCCCACAACCCTCAGGGCAGGAGTTTTAAGTTATGCTCTGGGGGCATATAAGGTTTTTATAGAAGGCGTTGTCGTAGAAACTTCAAAAAAAGGCTCATTCGATTAGAAATTTATAGGGCTAGAGCCCTTTTTAATAGTCAAAAGTGATTGGAGGGAAACTAGCACCCCCCCCTACGCCCATCATTCCCCCAAACACATCCAATCAAAATTTTGAGATAGCCATTTTGTTCAGCGTAGTTGTCTTCCAGATAGATAATATATTTTTGACGAGCACACTCCCCCGCAACCCTAACGGCAAGGGTTTTAAGTTATGCCCTGGGGGCATATAAGGTTTTCGTAGAAGGCGTTGTCGTAGAAACTTAAAAAAAGGCTCATTCGATTGGAAATTCAAAGGGATAGTACCCTTTTTAATGGTCGAAAGTGATTGGAGGGAACTAGCCCCCTCCCACGCCTATCATTCCCCCAAACACATCCAATCAAAATTTTGAGATGGCTATTTTGTTCAGCGTAGTTGATTTCCACATAGAAAATATTTTTTTGAGGAGGACACTCCCCCACAACCCTTAGGGCAAGGGTTTTAAGTTTTGCCCTGGGGCGTATAAGGTTTTTATAGAAGGCGATGTTGTAGAAACTTAAAAAAGGCTAATTTGATAGAAAATTCAATGGGCTACTACCCTATTTAACAGTCGAAAGCTATTGGAGGGCACCACGCCCCCTCCACGCCCATCCTTCCCCCAAACACATCCAATCAAAATTTTGAGATAGCCATTTTGTTCAGCGTAGTTGATTTTCAGATAAAAAATATGTTTTTGAGGAGAATACTCCCCCACAACCCCCAAGGCAAGGGTTTTAAGTTATACCCTGGGGGCATATAAGGTTTTTTTTTATAGAAGGCGGTTTCGTAGAAACTTGAAAAAAGGCTCATTCGATTGGAAATTCAAAGGGCTGATGCCCTTTTCGATAGTTGACGGAGATTTAAGTGCAACTAACCCTCCTGTCACGCCCACCATTTGCCCACCCACACCCAATCAAAATTTTTAGATAGCCCTGTTATTAAACATAGTTTAAAGTTCTGGAACTTTGGTCTTTGAGGATGACAACCCCCCCCCCCCACAGCCCTCAGGGCAAGGGTTGTAATTTAAGGATTCTCCGAATCCTTCATATTATTTTTTATGGAATGGATACTCGTATAAACTTTAGAGAGGACTCATTTGATTGGAAATTGAAAGTTCGTGTTCACTTTTTAAGAGTCAAAAGAGATTGGAGGGCAACTAGCCCCCCCACCTCCTCCACGCCCTAAATGCATCAGATTAAATTTTGTTAAAAATAGTTGAAAGGTTAAGTACCAAAACTCTGGCGTCGACAAAACCCCCCAGGGCCCGGAGACGGGAAGGGATTCTCGTATAAACTTCAGAGAGGGCTCATTTGATTGGAAATTGAAAGTTCTAGTCCAGCTCTTACGAGTCAAAATTTATCGAAGGGCAAATACCGCCCCCATGCCCTTTTTCCCCATCCCTCCCTTTGAACTAATGCTGTTTATACCTGAAGGCCCAATGATATTAGAATGTTTTGGTATTAACACACACCTATTAGGCATCTGCTCTCCTCCCTAACAAGGAAAGAAACAGAGAGTGTAAGATTGCGTTGCGTTATTGCGTTAATTAAACTTTGTGTTAATTAAACTTGCTCCTAACGCAAGTTTATCGGATCCACCTATTTTGTGACCCCCCCCCCACTCCTAAGAAATCCTGGATCCGCCCCTGGTGTAAGGGCACTATAAATTTTAATTTGTAATTCAATGAGCCCCGTTCCGAAGTTTATGCGACCACCTCTTCCACATAAAGTGCCCCAGGAAAAATAAAGAAGTATTAATTCATTGAACCCGTATGGCTCTTTACTTAGGTAACGCTATAGCATTTCTTCTGACCTAAAAAGTTGAGTAGAAATTTCAGCTTCCATTTTACGAATATCCAAAATTATCTGAGGGGAGTATGTTTTGGGAGCATATTCCACGGCTTGGAAATTTCTGCTGGATGGAATTTAACTCGGGGGAATTTTCAGCAGGAAAATAAAGTGTTCTTTGAGGGGGGAAGGATTTGCCGGGAGAGGCTTTTCCAAATGTGAATTTTTCAGGGAGGGGATGAATAAACCCATTCAATAATATTCTAAATTTTACATCTGAAAGTAACGGGAATAAAGAATCAACGGAAATGTCAGAGATAGCACTTCAGGTTCCTTTAGACGATTTTGTTCGTGTCTTTTGAAAAAAGACATTTTCAAAAGACAGATTAATTTCATTTGTTTTACTTTCTCTGTGGCTGCTCAATTATGCATGTGAGGGGGAAGACTTCCTCCCACCACTGTCTCTGTTAAGGTTTCAGTTTTTATCTCAAGCCTTAAAAATGAACGCAATGCTATTAAACTATACCTCAAAATAACATATATTGAATAGTAAATGTTTAGAACGCAGAACAATTAATCAAAATTATATATTGTGAGTTGAGGCTCACACAAAAGATGAGGCAGGGGGCTCACCGTTCTGTAATCTATGAAATCAATCCTGCAATAGCTGAAAATATAAAGTATTTTTGAGTATCTTAACGTCTTCCACAACTCAAACGGTCCAACATTCTACAGCCCAATGAGTCTGTCTAATCTCCTAAATCGGGAACGGAGGAGATAAGCGAAATTCAGCCCCGTATTGGATAAGTCTCCAACCTCACCCTCCCCCTCTCCTACTGTCTAAGTTAAAGTTTTCTTCCTTCTACCAACTACGCCGCCCCCACCCCAAAGACTTTAATAAAGTAAAGTTTTGTATGGGAAGAACAAATAGTAAATCTATTATAATTATCCAATTATAAGGTTTAAATGCATACTCTGTGATAGATGCAAAATTGCTTTGGCTAACAAAATCCTATTAAGGTCAATTCCAAACAGTCGTGATCCCTTTGTGTCAGCAAGTGAAATGGTCATAACACCCTTATTGGAGTTATTTTTGCAATCCATTCATTGTTGCCAATCGCTGCCCACAAGTTATGCAAGCTGTCTATTGTTCATATATAAGGTTTTTATCAAAGAGGTAATCGTATAGACTTTGAAAAAAGCCTCATTCCATTTAAATTGAAAGTTCTAGATCCGTTTTTTAAAGTCAAGAATAATCGGACAGTAAGCACCCCCCCCCATGCAATAAAAGCAAGAAACGTTTTGCAATAAAAAACGAACAAAAATGAATTAAAAAAAACTATCCGAAAAATAAGTTTTTCAAAGAAAAATGAAGGCCATTTAAACTTAAGCTCAGGATATATGAAAACCTGTTAAAATTAAAACTCAAAACGACCAGAATTACTATTAAAGAATAAATGAAACCCAAAACGAACAGAAATTAAATAAACAATCATAGCAAAAAACATAAAACAAGTAATAATATAAATGAATAAACAGATTTTAAAGCGAGTAATGCTTAGATTGAATATGAAAATCAAGTTTAAAACGAAAATAAAAGTTTGCTATTAAAGTTTAAATGAAACTTAAAACGAACAGAAATTAAATAAACGATCAATGCGAACAAACGTACAATATATATTTATGTAAATGAATAAATAAATCTTAAAACGAGTGAAACTTAAATTGAATATGCAAATCAAGTTTGAATCAAATAAAAATAACTACAAACAAGAGTTTGGGTATCGCCTCACTGCAGAAGCCTAAAACCTACTGCGTCATTGGCGCTTTACTGAAAACGAGTTATATTACAAATGTTTTCTTTTGTACTTAATATTGAAACTAAATATTAAAATTACAGTAAAATTTTGAACTGATGAGCCTTCAGCAATTAATATCATTATACATCAAATATTTAGATTAATTTATTAGTTCTTTCCAAGATTAGTCAAGACAAATATAGTTTCCCTACAAACAAAATTTGGATACTGCCCCCTTCTTTAACTGCAAAAACCTAAAGCGTTCTGCGCCATTGGCGCTTCACTGAAAAAAAATTACTCTTATATTACAAATTTATTCTTTTCCAGTTCTTACAGCATTGAAAATGAAAATAAAAATTACACTGAAAAAAAAGTCTTGAACTGATGGATCTTTCAACAATTAATATCATTATATATCTAATATTCTATTTGATTTTGTTTATATTTCCAAGACTGTTCAAGACTCATATAGTTTTCAGTAAGGCTCCAATGACGCAGTAGGTTTTGGGCTTCTGCAGCGAGGCGATACCCAAACTCTTGTTTGTAGTTATTTTTATTCGATTCAAACTTGATTTGCATATTCAATTTAAGTTTCACTCATTTTAAGATTTATTTATTCATTTACATTAATATATATTATATGTTTGTTCGCATTGGTTGTTTATTTTATTTCTGTTGGTTTTAAGTTTCATTTATACTTTAATAGCAAACTATTTTTTTTTGTTTTAAGCTTGATTTTCATATTCAATCTAAGCATTACTCGCTTTAAAATCTATTTGTTCATTTATATTATTACTTGTTGTATGTTTTTTGCTATGATTGTTTATTTAATTTCTGTTCGTTTTGGGTTTCATTTATTCTTTAATAGTAATTTTTGGTCGTTTTGAGTTTGAATTTTAACAGGTATTCATATCTCCTGGGCTTAAGTTTAAAATGGTCTTTACTTTTCTTTGAAAAACTTATTTTTCGGATAGTTTTTTTAATTGTTAGATTAAAAAGGGATCTTGACGGAGGACAGCAGAGCTGTTCGGGTAGAAATATATAGGCTAATTGGCTTAGTTCAACTCTCGTTTCATACACCATATTTTATGAGTAGTAAAAGAAGAATCATTAGATGGATCAGCGATTAATGTCACAGTAAGAGAGAGGAGAAGGTGGTCACAATCACGTTCGTCTTCGTCAACATGAACGACAGAACACGAAACATCGCTGGAGGTAACACAATGGTCAATAATGGTCACCATAACACTTTTGTGAATATAGCTGTAATTAAGAGCTTTAGGTGCTATGCGGTAACCAATTGACAACGAATCTAAAACTAAGTTTGCACAATTAGAGAAGCTATGAATCTCACAGTTGAAGTCACATATCACTAGCCACTGAAACCCACGATTTCAATATTCCATAGCAGAGTTTTAATTAGAAAACTTAGTAAGTGTACCTAGACGTTTCTTATCACAGGGAAGACATATATTTATAAATACAAGGTGACCAAGTCGTATATGCCATAATATTATCATAGGAATGAAAGAAGACAGGGGACAAAGGTGGAGCTATTTATTTGATAACAGAAGCAATTCCTCCGGGGGGTCGGCCTCTTGTTTTGCGGGTATTGGTGGTAAACACAATATGGTGGCTGCTTCTCCGTAGAGAGTTAACAGATAAGGCAAGAAGTAAATGTTTTTGCAGGAATAAAATGTCATAATCATTCATTTTTTGGTTTATTGAGCCATCTTTATCTTTCGTGCCATTGAAATTAAACGAGCAGATTATGACGGACAATTCATCAGTCATTTCCGAATCATACATTTGCTAGCGACATCACGCAGAACACGACATTTTAGGCCATACGGTACATGACTAATGGTTCGTTTACACATTGCGGAAATTCATGCGGATTTAGCAATCCATTTGGAAATTCCGTCCGTTTTCGTGCTAGAAAAAATCTCTAGCTTTCCGCAACGTTTTGGTCAAATCAGGACGGAATCTTGGCAAGATGTTTAAATGAATAAAATCCTTAGTATGCATTATCAAAAACTACATGATCTTATAACTTTGGTTCAGGGCTACACCCAGCTTCTATGATCCTGCGCACCCAGGGTATAAGAAAACTAAGAAAAACGGTGTCATTTGGCTCTCTATTGTTCAACAGCTTTCAGAAGAGGGTAAGAACATAGGTCATGCTGTTGCAATAATTTGAAATCTTTGCCTTAAAACGCAGCGTTATTTTAGCCATAGTTCGAACAGAAACGTACGGATTTCCACATGGATTTCTGCAATGTGTAAACGAACCATAACTTTGCAATTAGCGCGTTTTGGATCAACATCACTGGAGCAATCACGGGATGATAAATGAGGACCGGCACAGCGGCTGCATTCCATTGGCTTATAACATTTGGCTTTCATGCAGTGGGGAGACGACAATTATGGCAGCAAAGAGACGGGCACAGGGATTCAGAAACCCAAAAGAATTCATAACCCACCTTGACCCCAAATCGAAGGCTATTACTCAGGGCTACATCATTAGCAAAGATAACTTTCATCACTAAGGATTTTCCCAGACGTTCAGCGTCGATAATACCTACATATTCCTTAAAGATCACAGCATCATAATTAGCGAGCACGGGTCGTCAACTTTAGTAGGCATTTTTGAAAAAATAACGAGGGCGGTACTCTCTTAATGGGGACTAACATAAGGAATGGGAAATGACGGAAAATTTAAATCATAAGCTGCTACCTTTTCTTAGATGAAGTTAAGGGTACAATCCAGAGCAAAAATTATTGAAGCAAGTTTGTGATAAGAAACAGCAGGAATTACAGGCACTTCAGTGAGTGAAATAATTAAGTAAGTCAGCACTGATAACTCCTCGTTTTCACACTTTAAAAGCAAATCACTCATGTCTTTCACATGCCCAGTAGAGACATGATCACCTTGTCTCCTTGGTGCTGTTTTGCTACTAGGGTATATCTCTGCCGATAAATCAACTTGTTGTACACTGACCAAATGTCAAACGAAGACTGACAATTAAGATCACAATGTTTAACAACTAAGATTTTTTTTTTTTTTATTTATAAAATTTTTTTCAAAAAAATTTGAGACAAATTTTAATCATAGTTTCAGTCTAGATAAATGGTTGGGTTGATTATGATAATGGAATCTTGGTCAATTTTCAAATAGATTGCTTTTTCTCTCGTTATTTGCGACGAACCAGAATACTTTTTACTAGCTTTTCTTATAACCCAGCTTTACTTTTTATTTGTTTTTAGTGACTACACCTTTTGCCACTCAGACACATCTTGTTGGAAAAGCCCTTAAGCCGGTAAACAAAATGTGCATCTATAATTGTTGTAAATCTTTTAATTATTGAGAATAAAATACTCTTTCAATTATTGAGAATTAGGACCATTATGAGATACCTAAAAAATAAACATAGCATTTGATATTTACTTCAATTCTCTATCTGAATCAAACAATTACACCCTGTGCAAATACGTTTCTTAAATTTATTGATATATGAGCCTGCAAAGTCAAAACTTCAAAATAAATAGTTTTACTAATGTTAAATACATGCTAGAACACAATTAAGCAACGCACTGGATTGTTCCATCCAGCTATTGTATAAGGATTAGGCAGTTAGGCACATAATGTTAAAGTTTTGGGTAAATTTCTAGTGGGCTATATAATTTAGCTAAGATGAAAGTGAAAACGTCATTTGATGCCTTTTTTTTGTGCTCTTTCATAATTCAAGAATCGCTTCTGGGGCTAGTTGCATCTTGAGCCCTTAAAGGGTCCCGAAGGTATTTTATATGAATAATGAAAGTGGACAAAAAAAGCATCAAATGATGTTTTCACTTTCATCCTAGCTAAATTGTATGGCCAACTGCAAATTTACCATGGATTTTTTTTTTACCATGAAGTTTTGGAAGACGTGCCTTTCCAAAAGCTAACACACAAGTATTGGTTAAATAAGAAAGTCATATTTACTCCCGCAGTTTACCCGTGCCATTCAACCAAACACTTAGAAAACTATAGGTTTCACCGTTCGCCTGCGCGTCCAGGGGACTTGTTGGTCATGTGTCAATCCTATGATACAGTATTCCACCTTTAGACAACAAAGGGCGAAAACTATTAGGCCTAGGTTTCACTTGTTCGCCACCTGTGAGTCCAAGCAAATTCAGTCCCAAATTTTGTATACAAGTCCAGTGGACATCGTCCGTCACGCGTCAACCCAAAATCAATCTAATCTTTCATCCATTAATTCTATGACTATCTATCTTAGTTCTGCCCTAGGAATGACATATGGATGGATAATAGATAGACTTATCTATCAACAAATGAAATGACATCATTTTTATGCAATCCTAGGGGTTTATCCCAGATTTGCCTCTCACTTACTTAGACTATCTGTCTTGGCTTTTTTTTTTTTACAATTAGCCATGTCTTAATGCCTGCAACTACTTGATTTTAATTCAAGTTTCTTGGATTTGGGGAAAAATATTGCCTGGTTTATTTTTCAATAGCCCTGGCTTACTTTTTGGTCTGCAATCCAGGAATACTGTTTACTTTTTCTATGAAAGAAGAAGAAGGAAAAGAATCTTATGCTGCTTATCATCTCCGCAACAGCAACCTTATAAGAAAATCGAAATATATTTTCTTGTGATTATTATCTCTTCTAATCTGCAGTTGTACTAAACCAATTCTGCTCAAGTCATCCTCAGGACTATACTGTGGTGTTTATCCTCCCCATAGTATAGTGCAGACGGTTTGATATCATCTATTTTCCTTTCTTGTTTTAGTTTTATTTTTGTGTTTAAAGCTTTTTCCAATAGGCAATGATTAGAAGTCCTCCAAAAAAAAAAGTCCCCCCAGATCCCAAATCAAATTCCAGTGAAAGTGTCATAGTGAAAGATATCCATCCTGGCTGGTCAAGCACCCTATCTCAAAGTTCTAATGATAGCTCCAATTCGGAGAATAGGACAATGATAAGTGTAGGGGCTAATGTAACCATAAATGATGATAATGGGTTTCAAGAGGTCCTCTCTAGAAGTTCTAAAAAAGGAAAAAAAATCTCCCCAATTAAAAGGATTTCCCTCTCCCTGCCCAAGATCCTCCCTCCAAAAACTTAGGAATTTACCTTAAAATTACTCCCACTACCCCCTTTGAAATAAAAATGATAACTGCAATAAGAGTTGCAATTTTTAAATTGCTAAAATCAATATTCTCTCTTAACATTAACCGTGATGAATCTCTGCTAATAGCTGTAGAAGATCAGAAATCAGCAGATACAATAATTAACCTTAAATCCCTTCTGAATAACCCACTTATTGCATCTAATTGGAACCCTAAACAATCACCAACAAAAATAGTAGTTTACAATGTTCCCCCAGAGATATCTACTCAGGAGTTAAAAGAAGGCCTTTCAGATAGGGCTGGAAACACAATCCCAGTTGAGGATGTTACCCAACTTGGAAAACCCAACTCTAATGGCCTAAAAACTAGTAGATCCTTCTTATTCACACTGAAGGATAAAATTGATATCCCAGAAAAATTATTCCTATTTGGTCAAATCAAACCACACAAGAAATACAAACCTAAGCCTATTCAGTGTCAGAAGTGTTTCAAACTGGGACACACAACAAACAAATGCAATGAAATTCTCCAAGAGTGTAGTAATTGTAAATCTTTCCATCATAAAGAGCTGACACCTTGCAACAACACTCAGCCTACATGCATCAATTGCAAAGGCCCCCATGAATCTACAAATAAATCATTATGCCCTGCATACAAGAAAAGAGCTCTAACACTCCAAATATCAACAGAGAAGGCCATCCCATACCCCTTTGCAGCAATGGAAGCAAATGCTGCCCAACGATACCAAATAAAGCCTGTAATGAAACCAACCAAAACCCCCAAGTCAAATGCCCCCAATGCATCAAGCACCCCCTATAAAACACCATCTTCTAAGCCCCCTAGCTCACATCCCGATCAGAAGCAATCACCAAGCCAACAAACCTCCTTGTCCGGTGAGATGAAGCCAGCCTGGCCCCCCCTCCCAAGAAGAAACAAACCAGAAACACTACCAGGAATCAATCCCTTAACCAACAAACAGGATGCACAACCAAAAATTCAATCCCCAAATATATGCTTATTCATTCTAAACTGTAATGCAGTGCAGGCCATGAACATACATCAACTACAGAAAACAAAAATTATTGCAGAATTGGCAAAAATCTACATCCCAGATGATATGCTCATTCAAGCAAAAAAAGATCTTGCTTTACTCTTAACAAAGCTGAACATTGATACACAGTCATATGAAGAATAAATCAACAACTCAACATTTATCAATACTACAATGGAATGTAAGATCACTCACAGAAAATAAGCTAAATGAACTAATATCATTTATGAATAATAATTCCATTAATATTGCTTGCCTCCAGGAAACTCATTTAACCCAAAATCAACAAATTAAGTCTCTGGGATATACTATCCTGAGAAAGGATAGATCTTCAGAGAGAAAAGGAGGTGGTGTAGCTTTATTAGTTAATAATAATATAAAATTTTGTGGCATCAATTTTCCAGATTTTGAAAATGATGTTGATGTAATTGGTATAAGTGTTTGGCTGAATAATTTAAAAACCTACATAATAAGCTTTTATAACCCTAATGGCCAAACTACAGATGCCAAGGATTTCTTTAATTATATAAATAATTCTAATATGTTGAAAAATATCATTATTTGTGGAGATTTCAATGCCCACAGCCTTTTGTGGGGGAATAAACCAGCAAATAAAGCTGGTAAATTTATTGAGCATATGACTTCAAATAATAATGAATTAGTTGTTGCTACCCCTCCAAACCTGAATACTTATTTCAACCCCAAAACTGGCAATTTCTCCACAATTGACCTACAAATTGTGTCTTTAAATTTTTTGAACAAAATTTACATAAATAAAATTGATACTCTATGTACAGACCACTTTGCTATAGTTTGCTCCCTAAATGAACCTGCTGAAACTTTATCTCATACATCCAATTATATCAACACTAAAGAAAATTGGTCTATTTTCCAAAATAAGCTAAATGATGAAATTACAAGTTTCACCCAAAGTTCATGCATTTCTAACACAACAGTTGACACACATGCTGAAGCGTTGACATCTTTACTAATAAATACAGCTAAACATGCTATCCCCAGGACAACACCTAAGAAAACATTCCCTAAACAAATTCCTAAAGCATGGTGGACAAATGAGTGCCTAAATAAATGGAGGATAAAAAAGGCAGTTAGGACAGAATTCATAAAAAAAACAACACCTACTACATATTTAAAAAAATTACAAGCAGAATCTAATCTAAAAAGGACTATAATAGATGCTAAATATAAATACTGGAATAATTTTGCAAATAATCTCTCCAGAGAAACAAATGAGCCAATTATACATAAAGTCATAAGCCACATATGTGGGAAAAAGACTTCTACCAACCCACTCCTGTATGAGCTTATACATAATAATACCCATTATGACAATGATAATGAAAAGGCTAACCTATTTGCAACTCTTTTTGTTAATAAGCTAACATCAAATAATTAAAGCAAACTGTCCACAATTCCTATGAACCCTAGTTACAAAACACGCCCAGGATCCGAGTACATAACTAATCCATTTTCAATCCAGGAATTGAATAATGCAATACATCATATTAGGTCCAAAACTAGCAGTAGCTATGACAATATACACCCTACATGGATAAAGAATCTCACACCTTCATACAAACAAGAACTGCTAAATTGTTATAATCACGCTTGGGCATCTTCTAAGTTCCCCAATATATGGAAATGTTCGTCCCTCCTACTAATCCTAAAGAACAATAAACCAAAAGATAACCCTGAGTCTTATAGGCCCATAATGATTACACCTGTTATGGGGAAAATAATGGAGAAAATGATTTATCACAGACTCCTCTGGTTTGTTGAAATAATACGATCCCACACACTCAAACTGGATTCAGGAAATACCACTCCTCAACAGATGCTTTCATTTTGCTAACAAATGCAATAAATGAATCTTTCTCAAAAAATAATATCCTAGTGGCAGCTTTCCTAGATTTTGAAGGAGATTATGACAATGTGAACCACCAAATCCATGTAAATAAACTTGCAAACCTTGGAGTACCTCCTAAGCTAGTATCCTTTATTAAATCCTTCATAGAAGTGCGAAGTTTCATTGTTTGTGTTGGTTCAGCCTCTTCACCCCAAAAGACAATATCCAAAGGCCTACCTCAGGGAGCAGTCCCCAGTTGCCTCCTTTTTGCCCTATATCTCTGGGACATGAACCTACCCCACACGAATCTACAATATGCTGATGATCTGGTGCTATGGTCATCTGGCAACACCTTTGAGATAGCACAGTCAAATCTGCAAAAGTCACTTTTCCAGTTTGAAAAATTCTCTCAACATTCAGATTTACCCATTGCACCCACCAAGTCAAAAATAATCCAATTTCACCGGAAGCGAAACCATGTTAATGCAAAACTAACTCTAAATAAAACAACTATTCCAGAAGATAATAATATTAATTACCTAGGTCTCATGCTTGACCAAAAACTTAATTTCCACCTCCACATTTCAAACACAATAAAAAAATGTTATAGAAAAGCAAATATACTAAAAAGACTTCTTTCCACACCCTGGGGTTGTAAGGAGAAAACCTTACTCCAGTTTTATAAATCACATATAAGACCCCATATTGACTATGGGCTCATTGTCTATGGTGCATGTGCAAAGACCCAGATGCAAAAAATTGAAACAACACAAAATGATATAATACGTCTCATATTTGGTCTTAGGACACCCACAAGCACCAAGTTTCTGCTTATGGAGAGTGGATTAACAACAATAAGGGAGAGACGTAGCTTTCTCTTGATAAAACATCTTACAAAAATTGAATCAAATAGCTCACACACATTACATAATTGGTTAAGAAATCCAGCCATGTATAGAGGTATTGCAGATGAGTATGCCAATATTGAAAAGAAGTTCCCTGTACCAGCAAAGTCTATTGCACCTACTTTCCCCCAATCCCCTCCATGGAATTGGTCATTTCCCATAATAAATACTGAATTTTCAAAATGGAATAAAGATTTAACCCCATTGCTTTTGTCCAGAAAAAATTTTCAGAACTTAATACAATTACCTATAAAACTCACTTCCAAATATTTGTTGATGGGTCAAAAATGAATGATAAGGTTGCAAGTTGTGTTTTCCTTCATCACCTGAAAATTGCAATGGGAGAGAGATTATTTAATAATTTATCTATAATGTCTGCTGAGTTAAATGCCATAATCATGGCATAAGAACACCTTAAGCAAAACCAACCTTTGATTGAAAATTCTAATAATATTATCATCTATTCCGACTCTTTATCAAGCCTTGAGTTGCTTGCCTCAGCTCCTCAATATAAGTTGGACATTGACACTTATCATTGTCTCAGTATTATTGATAATCTTGCTTCAAGTGGCATAAAAACTTACTTTCAGTACATTCCTAGCCACTCTGGCATAAGTGGTAATCATCAGGTTGATGAAATAGCAAAAAATGCTATAAATATTGACCAGCCAAGTGGGAGACCAATCCCAATTAGAGATATTTACCGATGGAGGCTATCAGATATTAATTTTAATAAGATTAATCCTATCCTTTCCCCCTTTCCCAATAAGTATATTTCTAAAATTTATCATAGAATTCGTTCTGTAACAAATGGACTCAATTTCCTTGCATTCTCATATAAGCTTTCTAATTCAAGTGGTTCAATTCCCCTGTCCCCTCTTTGCAGGCATTGTAATATGAATAATGAAACAATTGACCATTGCCTATTTGAATGTAATATGCTGACGTCTGCACAACATACCTTGCTTTGTAAACTGTTAAAATACTTCAAACACCACAAAATCCCACTATCAGCCAAGAGCCTAGCCAACTATACCTGCACACAGAGCATAGAAATCGACATCTATCATCTTATATTTGAACTCCTAGAGTCGAAAGATCTGCTGAAAGATATCTGAATATATCTAATAAATATGAGGCAATCAAGCCAGTAGCTCTGTAGCCCACAGAGTGAAGCAAAAGGAAAAGGGCTAAATAGTTATACTGAAAAGCCCGCCTGCTGTTAAATAGAAGAAGAAGAATTAAAAATTTTGCGCAAATATCGCCGCCTATGTCAAACCTATGATTAGACCATCAACCATGTTCTTTTTGGTTGCCCTGTGGCAACTCTCAACCATAAAAAAGAATGGCTAACTTTATCTGCTATACTCAAGCGCCTCAAGCTAACCCCTAATATTGACCAACTAACACAAAGGAGACACTCTTCAACTGATAATGCTGAATTGTTCAAAGCTGTCTTTAACTGCCTAAATATAGGTGGTTTCATCAATGATGTATAAAGCCTATTATTGAATAATAATAGTCTAATCTCTATATTTGATTTCCCAGAACACCCCTGACATAATCATACAATACGAAAAAGGTTAAATGGATTCATCCGAAGCCTACAATTGAAGAAGAAGAAGAAGAAGAATAGACAGTCCGGACAGGGTGAGTTTTCAAAACTCTATTATGGAAAATATGACTTCTCATTAAGCCATTTGGGTTTCTCTTATCAACATCAAAGTAAAAAATCTTATAGAATTAAACTTGCTATAGCCTAAGTTGTGAATTTCTTGCCCAGTCAAGGGGCTTCTTGCTATCCTAGAAAGCAGTCAAGTTAGGTAGATGAAACTTTCAGAAATGATTCCAGAGCTCAAAATGTATCCTGGGAAGGTGCTATGAAGCTACAAGTAGTTTAGGCAGGGGAATAAAATCTTCAGGAATCAAGGATTTTCTCAAACATAGCTGTTCTGCCAAGCAAATTGTGTCATTTCTCAAATCTGAGAGGCTAGCCTAACTGTTTTTCATAAAACCAAATGAACTTATATTATCTAAAAATGACTTAAAACATTGGTGGGAATAGGAAAAACAAACAAATATGAGTAAATTTGAAGATTTTTCCATTAGGCTACTGTGCTCTGAATTAGCCTAGGGGGACATTTTTTCCAATATATTTTGGTAAATATCTACCAAATCATATTATTGACTTATGCATAAAGTGAATATAGCCTACCACTCAATGCCTTTTTTGGTAAATTTCTACCAAATCATAGGCTATTATTGAGTTAGAAATAATGTGAATACACCATTAAATGCCTTTTTTTATGCTGATTATGAATATAATAATCATTTCTATTGGAAATGAAGGTCAGTATCTACCAAATTATATTATTGAGTTAGGACTAGAGTGAATACACCTTTTGATGCCTTTTTTAATGCTGATTACAAATATAATAAGCATTTCTATCGGAAATGAATTTCCCCCCCCCCCCCATATATGCCAATTAAGGGTTAGGTTAGGTTGGGTTAGGTTTGTTTTAGCCTTTATAGGGGGGGGGGGGCTGAAACTCAATTTCAATATAAATGCTTATTAAATTCGTAATCAACATAAAAAAGGCATCGAATGGTGTATTCACTATAGTACTAACTTAATTACATGATTTGGTATATATTGACCACCATTTCTATTGGAAATGAATTTCAGCCCCCCCTATATATGACACTTCAGGGTTAGGTTATGTTAGGTTGTAGAAATATATACTCTGTATTGGCATATATAGGGGGGGGGGGCTGAAATTCATTTCCAATAGAAATTATTACTAGCCTATATTTGTAATCAGCATAAAAAAGGCATTGGGTGGTATATTCACTTTATGCATAAGTCAATATAATGATTTGGTAGAAATTTACCCCTTTTTTATGCTGATTATGAATATAATAATAATTTCTATTGGAAATGAATTTCAGCCCCCCCCCCTATATATCCCAATTCAGGGTATATATTTCTACATTAGGGGGGGGGGGTAAAGTTTAAACTTACCTTCCATTTACATCAGAAACAAAATTTGCCCCCACCCCCCTAATGTAGAAATATATACCCTGAATTGGCGTAGGCCTATATAGGAGGGGGGGCTGAAAGTCATTTCTGATAGAAATGATTATTATATTTGTAATCAGCATAAAAAAAAGTCATCAAGTGGTATATTCACTTTATGCATAAGTCAATAATATGATTTGGTAAATATTTACCTACATTTTTTTATTCTCACTCTGAATATAATAGTTGTTATATTCAAAAGATCAATTATTGACCCTTAAAGATAATCCCTTTTCTCTTATTTTTGGCTCTAGAAAAGGGTTAAAATATTAGATAAAACTTACTATTTGATTATAATTACATTCTATTAGAGTTATGTAGGCGTAGCCTAATCCACAAGAATGATTCATCATGATCTAATTGAACACATAATAGTACTGTTCTTTTATCTGTAACACATGCACAATAGATGATAAAATAAACTAGTTAACTGGGTATCTGTCAATAGAAAATTAAATTGCAAACCATGGTTTGTCATTACATTTACAATATTTAAGCTATTGTTTTTTGGGATTTAGGGGAAAAAAGGTACCTAGGTTAAGTTACTTATTTAATATATACTATGCTTTACCCCCCACCCCCCTAATTTGCAAATATATAGACAAAATTTGTTTCTAAACTATTATATTTTCATCCTATTTTCTTTTATTTCATTAGCATTAACCAAACATCACTTCTCATGTGTGTTACAGGTAATAAAACAGTACCCACATAATTTATAATTTTTGTTTAAATTGCTGCATTTACTTTAAGCTGTTTAAGTCACACTTTTCCTATAGCCAATGCTAAGAAAAAATATATTATCTTTAATGGTTCAGAAATGGCTTAGAATTGAATTTCTGAGTAAAACCACTATTATATTTTTAGGCGGAGGTTTCCCCTCCTCTAAGTTTAAGGTATATAGTTATGAATCTTTAAAACCCTATAAATTAGGACTAAGCAAAGATACAAGGCTCAAAATACATTCCTTGTGCATTAACCAGCAAGATAAGATCATGTTGAACCTCTTGTAGAGAATGTTGTTGGGAGTGTGAACCTCTTCAAGGTTAGGTAGCATCCCAAGCTAGTTTCCATTCTCTATTTGTCCCAATTGACACCCTTCTTGAATGATTCAGCAGTCTTGGATTGAACAGTCTGAGAGACTACTCCATGGTGGGTCAAAGCACAGCATAGACAATCTGATGCACACATTGTTGGCTTCTTGGCAGGGGTGAATCTCCAGCATTTTTGTTGCGGGGGGGTAAGAGTTTTCACTATTCAGATAGTCAAGGGGCATGGGATATATAATCATTCTTTCTCCACATTATTGAGGGGGTAACTGCCTCTCCTTGCCCCCCCCCCCCAACAATGCCCCTGCTTCTGGGGACCTGTAGTTTCTCACAGTGTCCCCTGGTGGTACTGTAGAGATAACTAAGACTTAATAGTTCAAGCAAGTCCTTAGAACATCTCTCTTCTTTCTTATGTATACCAGCATAGGGAGTATTAGGGATCTAAAATGCTCTTCATAAGTTTTTCTTGCAGGTGTGGTACAAGTTTGGTGGCTTGGCACTGAGCATTTTCAAGCATTTTATTATCCATTTTATAATAGGACATGCCAAAATCATACCAAACTCTAAAAGATGGTAGACTAATGCCTTATAGAGCTTCCCAGTTTCCACACACAGTGTCCCAGTGGTAAAACTTCTCTTGATAAGCCCAAGGGCCCAGTTTGCTTTTGTAGCTTAAGCTCAATTATGGCTATGGAACTTGAGATCCCTGTCAATAATAAAACCTAATTTTTTTTCTTTAGTTATGACCTCAATTTGATTGTTTCCAATGGTATATGATTGGTTGGGGTTATTCAGCCAACTTAAAGAACTTTACATTTGGATGCATTGAACTACAGTCCTCAGACCATCTTGGAAGCTTGTTGAGGTCTTCCTGAACAGTTGAGGATTCTTCATTACACCTGGCCTGCCGTAGTAGCTTACAGTCATCAGCATATATTGTCAAAGGATTCTTCATGATTGTTCAACTGTCATTGATCTACATACTAAAAAGTGTAGGCCCCAAGATGGTTCCCTGCAGGACACTGCTGAGAACTACAGCTGACTCAGAGAAGATGGTACCATTTTTGGTATTTATGAAAACCTTCTGTGTTCTATCTGACAAGAATATGAGTCAACCCAAAAATCTGGTCTCCCTCATAGCAATTCCAGTAGGACTTCCCAGTAGGCAAAGCTCACACAATAGGAGCAATCTCAGTTGCCTGCTTGCCAGCAAGTCCTGTAGACATGGTTGGTCATAATTCTTTTAATGAATTAATTACAATACTTTCTGAAAAAGAAGTTTTCCAAAGAAAAGTAAAGGCCATTTTAAACTTAAGTCTAAAACCTACTGTGTCATGGTGCTTTACTGAAAAGGAATTGTATTACAAATATTTTCTTTTGTACTTAATATTGAAAATAAACATTGAAATTACAATAAAATTTTGAACTGATGAGCTTTCAGCAATTAATATCATTATACATCAAATATTTGGTTTAATTTATTAGTTCTTTGTAAAATTGTCCAAGACCCCTAAAATTGTCCCCTTCCTTAACTGTAAAAACCTAAAGACTACTGCATCATTGGTGCTTCATTGAAAACAAAATTATATTCCAAATATTTTCTTTTCCAGTTGTTACAGCATTGAAAATGAAAATAAAAATACAGTGAAATAAAATCTTGAACTGATGGATCTTTAAACAATTAATATCAATATGCATCAAATATTAAGTTTGATTTTGTTTATATTTTCCAAGACTCTTCAAGACACATTAAGTTTTAAGTAAAGCACCATGACACAGTAGGTTTTTGACTTTTACTGTGAGAGAAGGAGGCAATACCCAAACTCTTGTTTGTAGTGAGAGAGAGTGATTTTTGTTTGTTTCAAGCTTGATTTGCATATTCAATTTAAGTATCACTCGTTTTAAGATTTATTTATTCATTTACATTAGTATCTATTGTATGTTTGTTTGTATTGATTCTTTATTTAATTTCTGTTTGTTTTGAGTTTCATTTATACTTCAATAGAGAAGTGTTTGTTTTTTGTTTTAAGCTTGATTTGCATATTCAATTTAAGCATTAATCACTTTAAGATTTATTTATTCCTTTATATTATTACTTGTTGTTTGTTTTTTGGCTATGATTGTTTCTTTAATTTCTGTTTGTTTGGGTTTCATTTATTCTTTCATAGTAATTTCCGGTCATTATGAGTTTGAATTTTAACAGGTATTTGTATCTGCTGATCTTAAGTTTAAAATTTTTCTAAAAATCTTTAAAAAAACTTCTTTTTCGAAAAGTTTTTTTTTTGATTTTTGTTTGTTTTTGATTTCAAAAAGTTTCAAAAGTTTTTCAAAATACCTTATTTCAAAATAAATTTTTTTTTCAAAATCAAATGTTCATCAAAGTATCAAAGCAACAATATCAAAGTAAAAAAATGGGTTTGTGTCTACCTTGGAGTTTTTATTAGCTGATGTTTTATTTTTAATAAAACAGCTATCTCAAAATTTTTATCAGATGGGCTCGGGGAAAAAAGGGTGTGTGTGGGGGGGGGGGCTTGTTGCCCTTTGATCTCTTTTGACTCTTTAATTTTGAACTAGAACTTTCCACTTTCAATCAAATGAGACCTCTCTGAACTTTATATGAGCGTTTCTTCTATAAGAACCATATTTGCACCCAGGGCGTAAATTACTATGCCCATCCCCAGGCCCTGGAGGGTTTTGTTGACCCTAGATTTTTTTCTGATATTCAAAACTATTTTTAATAAAATGGCTGCCTCAAAATTTTTATTGGATGGGTTTGGTGAAGAAAAAAGCATAGAGGGGGAGGGGCTAGTTGCCCTCTGATCTCTTTTGACTCTGAGAAAGCAAACTAGAACTTTTAATTTCAAATCGAATGAGCCCCCTCTGAAGTTTAAACACGCATTCCTTACATAAGAACCATATTTGCCCCCATGGCATAACTTACAATGCCTGCCCCTAGGCCCTCAGGGGTTGTTTTGACACCAAAATGTTTGTTATGTGATCATTGAACTTTTTTTTTAACAAAATGGCAATCTCAAAATTTTTGTCAGATGCATTTGGAAAAAAAGGGCGTGGAAGGAGGGGGCTGGTTACACTCCAATATCTTTTGACTCTTAAAAAGTGAACTAGAACTTTCAATTTTCAATTAAATGAGCCCTCTCTGAAGTTTATATGAGCATTCCTTCCATAAGAACCATATATGTCCCCAGGGCATACAATGCCTGCCCCAGGGTCGTGGGGGGTTTTGTTGACACCTGAGTTTTAGTTATCTGACTTTTGAACAATTTTTAACAAAATGGCTATCTCAAAATTTTATCAGATACATTTGGGGGAAAAGGGGCGTGGGGGGAGGCTAGTTGCCCTTCAATCTGTTTTGACTGTCAAAAACGGAACTAGAACTTTCAATTTACAATCAAATAAGCCCTTTCTGAAGTTTTGCCCTCGGGCCCTGGGGGGCTGTGTTGACCCTGGAGTTTTTGTTATATGGTATTTGAATTATTTTAAAAAAATGGCTATCTCAAAGTTCTTATCAGATAGGTTTGAGTGGAAAAGAGCATGGAGGGGGGGGGTAAATGCCCTCCAATCGCTTTTGATTCTTAAAAAGTAAACTAGAACTTTCAGTTTCCAGTCAAATGAGCCCTCTTTGAAGTTTATACAAGCATTCCTTTCAAAAAAACCATATAGGTCCCCAGGACATGAATGACACTGCCTCCCCTCAGGCCCTCGGGCGTTATATTGACCTTGGAGTTTCTTTTATTGTACCTTTCAATTATTTTTAACAAAGTGGCTATTTAAAAAATTTTTCGAATTTATTTGGGAAAAAAGGGCCTGGGGGGGGGGGCTGGTTACCCTCCAATATCTTTTGACTCATTTCTAATCAAATCAGCCCTCTCTGAAGTTTATACAAGCATTCCTTTCATAAAAACCATATATGCCCCCAGGGCATAACTTACAGTGCCTGTGCCTGGGCTCTTGGGGGTTGTGTTGATACCAGAGTTTTTGTTATGTGATGATTGAACTATTTTTAACATAATAGCTATCTCAAAATTTTTATTGAATGCGTTTGGGGAAAAAAGACATTGGGCTAGTTGCTCTCTGATCACTTTTGACTCTTAATAAGGACACTAGAATTCTCTATTTCCAATCGAATGAGCCCCCTTTGAAGTTTATATGACAACCATTTCCATATGAAGTGCCTGTGGAAAAAAACAACATTGGAGCCATATGGCCTTTACTATAGGCAATGCTATAGTGTTGCCTCTGATTTTGAGTCTCCAATATGCCTATCTACCTTAGCTCTTCCCTAAGATGGGTGTTAGAATCTCATCAAGAGGTGAAATTAGTCATTTCTATACAGCTCTGAAAAAGTTAAGCCAGCTCTTGTCTTTACTGTAATTAGCAAAGGCTCCCAAGTCTTTATTTACCTCCACCAAGTTAATAATTGCTGAGAACTACTGCTGGTTCAGAGAAGATAGTACCATTTTTAGTATTTATGAGAATTTTCTGTGTCCTCTTTGACAAGAAAGTCTCAATTCAACCTATAACCTCAACATGGACATCATAAACATTTAGCCTCAGTAACAGGAGGTCATGTTGCACCATGTCAAAAGCTTTTGCTTGATCTAGCAGAATTATGTCTACAGAAAGGCTTCCATAAGTGAGTCTAATGACAATATCATACAACTCAATGAGGTTAGTTTCAGTGGAGTGACCTTTGTAAAACCCATGCTGACTTTTGCTAAGTAACAGGCTATTATCTAGATGATTGACCCACTCATCATTTATTATACTTTCCAGAACCTTCAAAGTGCCAAATTAAGGCTGTTGGAGCAGTAGTTACTAGCATGTTTTTTTTTTGTTCTTTTTTTAAGTGGGCTTGGTATTGGAATTTCTTCAGTCACTAGGGAGGACTTTTGAAGTCTATGTCATCTGGAATAGCTTTACAATAGATTAAGCTATATCTGACCCAGCAGCCTTATTCTCATCAAGCTTCTTGATCCTTTTGAGGGCATTTTCAATGATTATAACTTGGAAAGACATAGATGTAAGAATCAGGGATAACAGCATTGCAGGTGGTGTATTAGGCAATGACTTGGTAGAGAAATTGGTCGTGAAGCTATCATTCAATGTTTTTCCCTGATTCTAGAGCTTATGAGGTTACATGACAACACACTTTTCCTCTTGTGAAGGAAATACTGTTATAATAAAATTTATATTTTGGTATATACAGAAAAAATATATTAATTAGGTTGTTTCCACATTTTTCCATCATATGTATTTTTTTTTGTATTATGGTTATCTATTGTTTGTTTTTGTATGTTCCTGAATTTTATGTTTGTATGTTATGGTGCTAAATGCTATCTATTTCTTTGCCAGTGAAAATTTGCAGGTATCTGTTTCAAAGATTCCAGAATCTTAAAACAAAATTTTTTTTATACATCCAGTTAGGCCACATAGACACCATTGAAGAGGAAGGTCCTTTATCTAATTAAAATTAATTATAGGTCTAGTTAAGAAAGTAATATCCTAGACAATGCCTTTGAGTTTTTGATTAAATTAGAATAAGCTCAGAAATTTTTTTTTTTAGGATAAATTTTGTACACATATAAAAATATGAATTCTGTCATAGTAGTATTTCTTTAGAAGAGGCCAAAGACAAGAGTGTTACAAATTGAAAAGGAGACAGTTTTGCCTATTTTATCTTAAGCCAAAAGCTCAATGTCAGCATTGGACGTTTAACGTGCGGGGGTCACCACTTTTAAAGGCAAAAATGGCGCAAAGAGTTGCTATGCCACTTAATGGAGGGGGAGATCTTTCGTCGGCCCCAAATTAGTGGGATTCCGTTGTTATTCCCACGGATCCGTATACTAGTGTGATTAGATGGTATATGGACACATTTGAAGCCAAAGTTTACCCATATTTTTTTCTAACTATCTCTTTTGTTTAGACCTAAGCTTAAAAGTTAAAAGAGTACATAAAAAAAACCTACTGTATTCACAACACGTTGTATAAAAGAACTGAACTAAAAAGGACTCTTTCTCCCAGCCCGCTAGTCGCGTGCTGCGACAGGAGGTTACGAGGGTGGTAAATGAATCTTTCCAGCCAATCCTAGGACTTACTAATCTGCTGGTCAACTTCCCTAACTGCGCAATTTCTTACCTCGTGGTCTATTAAACACGTACGCAATTAAGAAAACCCGAAATGGCGTCACAAAATTAAAAAGAAATTAATATTTATGAGTGGTGGAAGGAAAATAATAAAGGGGCCAAAATAAATGAATCTGGTAGAGACATTTATCTGAAAAAACTGGGACCAAGGATTCCAACAGCTCCCTTCTAAGATAAATGGCCCGCATCTCCGGTGGATTGGCTGGAATCTCAGACATAAAATCAAATCAAAATAAACACTAAATTTTTCTTTATCTTGCTCCGGTCTTCCTGTTTATTTCTTCCTTATAGCTCCTGCCGTGTGGGGGTTTCTGCCTTGCCAAGTAGTGTGGGGTACTATGAAGTTTTCCTTGTTTATCAGTAGCTTCTCTTCCTCCTCCGTTGGAAATAATTGCAGGATGTCGTCCTCGGGAGTCTCCTGACGGTCAACGAACATGTTGAGGAGAGCCCTATCAGTTACTCTTTCGGGGCGGAGGAGGGGGGTTGACATAGGTAGCAGAGGTTTTATTTCTTCGGCCGGATATCGAATATCCGTGGCGGGATAAATAATCTCTGCTCTGCTTGTAGTTGCAGTAGCAGGATACCGAATATCCATAGCGGGGTAATGAATCTTTGGTGCGGCTGCATTAATAGTTGTTCCTTTCGAAGGTTGCCTTTGTAAGGCCACTCCAAATGAGGCTGGTGATGAGTTGGGATTGTGAGAGTTACGGGGATTGTGGTGGGGTTTTATTGGGGTGTGAATGGATGCAGAATGCGGTTGGTTGTGACGATTTGGGGAGGGGTGTAAATAAGGATTGGTGCTTGGGCGACTGTGTGTGGTGGGTGGACGGGTTTTACGATTTGGAGGGGGAAGAAGAGGGTTGACGTAAGGGCGCGCGGGCTCAGCCTGCGGCCTTCGGGGTATTTGATAGCTGAATATTGGTTGGTCGATTCCTAATAACGATGGACGGTCAGGCACAGCCCCCACGTCCAGTCTGACGTGTCTTTATTTCTTGTGAATGCGGTGGAGGGTTTTGGGATCTGCTTGTTTCTGCTCTGGCGTGGGTCCCTACCTCTCTTTTCCCTTTGTGATGGGACGGCAGCTGGCGTTTTCGAAGAGACTCTTCCTTCCATGCCGAACAGCCACACCCCTCCACCGATTCCTTTAAAATTTGATTGAGGCTTGGAATATGCACGTATTCTTTTATGCGGTGAAACATCTCCTTCACCGCTAGATGGTTTCCGCTTCGGTGCAGGTGTTTCGCCAGTTCCACAAGCCTTCCCTATGGAGGTGTAATTTTCCACGCGACAATGTCGGCTTTAAATATTGTGTACCCTACAATGGGTCCCCCCATTACTACTCGGTCTGGCATTATTACTGGTTGCTTTTGTTTCATTTCTACCATTGGTATCATTTCTGGTTTCGTCCAATTTTTGAGACATCCTATGTCCTGTGCCATAAATGCTTCTTTAACCTCCTTCTCCGTCGGCATACGTTTACCCCAAAATATCGACATCTATTTAATGGAGAAAAAATACAATTATTATCTTTTTCATATATATACATGGTATTAGGTAGGCACAGCCCACCTAATTTAACTTATATTATTCTTTTTTCACAATCGGGACATGCCGTCAGCATTTCCGTTATCTGTCCCCGGTCTGGATTTTATTTCGAAATCATATTCTTGTAAGCACAGGGCCCACCGTGCTAATTGTCGGTTATGTGGCTTCATTATATTCAGCCATTTCAATGGGTTGCGATCCGTTATTATTTTAAATTTACTTCCATATAAATAATAGTCCGGTTTTTTGACCGCATAAATTATCGCAAGTCATTCTTTTTCAATTGTGCTATAATTTAATTCTGCTTTTGATTTTCTGGATATAAATGTGATTGGATGTTCCCCATCTTCAAAATTTTGGGATAAAACTGCCCCTAATCCGTAATCTGAACTGTCAGTTTGTAGCACAAATGGTAAGGAAAAATCTGGATCTCTGAGTATCCTTTCGCCACAAAGAGCATCTTTCAGTGTATCAAATGCATTTTGTTCAATTTGTGACCACTTAACGGGGTCTACGGCCCTCTTCCTTGTTAATTCCGTCAAAGGTGTAGCAATCGTTGCAAAATTGCAAGTGCAATTTAAGGTAATATGTTTTTGCAAAGCTTACTGCTTGAGATTGGGTCATTCAGTTGGATACCCAAAACAATTTGTAAGAAATTTCTCAGAAAAAAAATCTAGGAAATCCTCCTCTCTCATTTGGGAGCACCCACACTTTAGAGCCCTACTTGACCACTGCCATCACTGTAGCTTCCAATATTCCAATATTGTTTTGCACTTATCTTCCTGTTACCTTACCTCAAATTACCTTAAATTGCAGCTAGGAGAAATCTAAGGATTTGTCCTTGTAGAGATCTAGAATAATGACTTGCATTGTATACAAAGTTCTTTAGTGACCAGGTTCTATTCATGATCAGTGGTATCCCAATTGAGTTTACACTCTCTGGAGGACCACTCGGCATCCAGCCTTCATATGAAAACACCAACAGATTCAGTAGTAACTTTTTCATTAGACGGTTTGTTCCAATTGTTGACAATTCATGATGAGAAGAACTGAGTATTCTTTCAAAAAGAATTTCAACTGTGAAAAAAAACTGGCTTTGGCTATTCTACTTTTAACATTTCACTGTACCTTCCACCTTTACTGACAATACTACCTATGTAAGTGGAGCTGTCCAGTTGATCAGTCTCCTTGTCACCCAACATCCCCTCTTCACATTCACATATTCCCAGTCTTAGCAACTTCCAGGTGTAAATACGGCAGACTATATAGGAAAGAACAGTAATTGTGCTTAAAAATTATAGTTAGCCCTCACAAATGACAATGATTGTTAGTCCTCTGTGGGGTCCCAAGCAATGGTCCATGGTTTACTGAGCCACTCCCTACCTACTGATGACTTGAACATGTCCATGCTGGTAGATTTTAGGATTGAATATTGTTCAATCCTGCTTTCCAGGGCTATAATGAGAGAAAGGTTGAGATGGCTAGGACACATTCTACATATGAAGGGTGACAGATTGCCAAAGATCATCCTTGTCAGTTAACCATCAAGGCAAAAAAAAGCAGGTCACCCCCAAATGGAGTGGGAGCATGCTGTAAGGAAGGATTTAAGGGAAATGGGAACTCCTTCAGAGGGTGTAAATAGAAAGTCTTTGACTTGATCGGGAATGGTGAAGGAGTTTGAATAGCTGTTTTGGCCTCAGGTGGCTTTGTACTGCAGTGAGTTGCTACTAGTAGTAGTAGTATACAGCTTAAAGGTTTCCCTCCAGAAAAGGCCTGCTCAGGAAAATAACTGAATATTTTACCTATGGACATCACATCAATGCAATAGAATTCTGTGAATTTTTAGTTTTATTCTTTGATGGGTAAAAATAAGAAGAAATTCCATTGATGGAAATGATGTAGGAGAGGCATTTTCCTTAAATTTTTTCCTGTAATACAGGGCTTCTTTTAGTAGACCTTTCCACAAACTCTCAGTTTGGGCATTGTCTTCCAGATGAATCATAGATTACAATGAAATTGGGCTGGAAATAACCTTAGATCTCATATACTATGCTTTGCAGAAGACACCACTGGTTTTGTGTACTGCAGACAATTTTGTTCTGGCTATTTTGCAGAATATAAAAATCCAAATGGACTAAAGTTTCCCAATACATGCAGGAAAATCAGCTTGGGAATCATCTGACTAGCTAATTGTCAAGCCCTAACCAAATATATCCATTAAAATGAACTGTGATCTACTAAAACTGGACTCCTTGCCTGAAATTTGAACCACAATTCTCATGAAATTTAATGTTTCTTTGGATAAATCTAGTTTTTCTTACTTTTTTCTGCCAGTTCTTTGTATTTTATATCTTAATATTTTTGTGTATGTATTATATAGCAATTTGAAAATTCTTTCCGAATATCCTGTGTGTAAATGGTAGAAATCTAGCCTGAAATTCAACAGCACCAAGTGGATTGAAACGAATCTTCTACAAGATGTGTTCTGGGTAGCCTTTGCCTAGCTGAACTATGAACTTGTGATCAGATTAAAATGAATTGTGAGCTACTAAAACTGGACTCCTTGCCTGAAATTTGAACCATAAATCTCATGAAATTTAATGTTTCTTTGGATAAATCTAGTTTTTCTTACTTTTTTTGCCAGTTCTTTGTATTTTATATCTTAATATTTCTGTGTATGTATTATATAGCAATTTGAAAATTCTTTCTGAACATTCTGTATGTAAATGGTAGAAGTCTAGCCTGAAGTTCAACAGCACCAAATGGATTGAAACTAATGTTCTGCAAAATATCTTTTGGGTAGCCTTTGCCTAGCTGCTATTTTTTGCATTGTGCCTGAAATTTTCAAAAGTGGGCCATTTTTGTGTTTTTCTTTTTCAGAAAAGTAAATGTGTAGCTTTGTCTAGTTTGAATTTTGTTTTTCATTAAATTGCAGCATATGTGAACCACAGGGTAAGTGTGCTCAGAAAAATCCAAATGAAATTGGATTTAGAGCACAGCAAAATATGCTTCTTTATGAAGATTCACATAAATTTTAAAGTCATTTGAGAATTTTGGAACGGTCTAACTTGTTCATATTTTATCATTTCTATGCTGAAATTTTCTGCTAGGATAACTTAAGCTTAAGATTTAATATCATTTTATTTCTTTTTTTCTAAATTTGTTTTTTCTTGCTTCTTTTTGTTTTCTTTGTTTTTCTCATTTTTTTTTAACTTAAGTTACAAAAGCTTATGTTTAGCTGAATTCTAATATGAATAGTTGTAATGACTTTATAACATTCTTTTGCAAGTTGGCAAGCAGAGCCAGCTTAGCTTTCCATCTGATATTCCTGGTGATCAGGAAGTTACAAGACCATTTGTCTACTTAGAAGAGACAAGAATTTTTTTTTTTTGCTTTGAGGTGTTTAGTTTATTAATAAAACATAGAACTTGACAAAATGCATACATATATGTAAATATATAATACATGAAAAAAAAAACAAGTCTTTCAAGGAAATCTTCTAGCCTGCCCATGAACTTGCTAAGGCAAGTTGTCCTAGGGGCGTGCCAGGAATAGAAAAAAGAGAGAAAATTTTAGTACTAATTTATAGCACAAATTAAGTATACCAGAAATATTGATAATATAAAAAAAAATATGTATTTGTGTATAAATAAAATACATAATTCCTGGCTGAGTTACTACTGGAGTCACCGTAAGGACAACAAAAAATAAGGAAAAACTATCCAAATAATCCACTATACTCCTTCAGACACCTCAAACAACAAAAGAAGAAGAAGAAGAAAAAAAAACGAATAAAAAAACGAATAGCAGCTTAGGACCCATTAATATAATACATTTTTTCCTTGAATTCACTTTTTTTTACTTCACAATTTTCCAAACCATTTTATACCATTAATAATCATATTATTACTAATCCATAAATTTATAAATCAAATACAAATAAAAATGACAAATAATAATTTAAAACTCATAATTAGAATACATTTTTTCCTTAATTTTATTTCTAAATTCTTCAAAACTTGTTGTGTCATTAATTGTCTTATCATTACTTCTCCATAATATTATTCCTTAATTTTTTAAAGGAGAACTTAGAACTTGTAGCACCGGTGAGTGGAGGAGATAGCGCCTTACTTTTATGAGTGTTATGACTGTTGCAATTCAATATGATATTAAACATTCCTGAGAAACAAATGGGTAAATTATTATTGCTTTACTTGAAAATTAATAACTGGTGATAAAAATCCCGTAAGCCAGCAGCAGGTAAAATTTGTTGTCTTCTATACTCCAATCTCACAGAATCACTATAAGATCTATTACAAAGTAAACAGATCGCATTATTTTGGAGAATTTGAATTGGATTAACTAGCGACGGAAATGTCCCTAACCATACCGAAGAACGATATAAAATATATGGATGTATTATCGAGAAATACAACAACCTTAAAATGCGATGCGGGACAAAGTGTGCGAATTTTCTAAGGATTCCGATGTTCCGTAATAAAATCGCTGATGTTTTCCCAGTATGTTTCCCAAACTAAAAAGTGTGATCAATTTTAATACCTAACTACTTGACACAAGACCTCCTTTTAATCCCGCCATAACTGTATCCTAATCGAAGAATCTTGGGATAATACGTAACTGTTGTTGAGAATATAATAAAACTACTCTTAACCAGGTGAATTTGTAGTTTATTTACGCGCACTCAAGTTGAAACTTTGTCTGACGATCGTTCGCTTAGTTCAAGTAATCCCTTCTCAGTTCTTGCGAGACAAACAAGTGACGTGTCATCAGCAAACATCGGTACTGTCACTTCTTGTGGATCACTGAATAATTCACTGAAATTGTTTTTTATATTAGATATGGTTTGAGTTAGGTCATTTACAAAAATTAGGAATAATAGCAGTCCAAGAACAGAGCCCTGTGGAACTCCGCATGTAATAGGAAAGCATGATGAGCGCTTTGAGTCAACCTGAACATACTGCAGCCGCCCTGCTAAAAATGCACGTAGAAACTTAAACCCAGGACCTCTTATGCCATAAAACTCACATTTTAGAAGTAGGAGATCATGATTTACTGTGTCGAAAGCTTTAATTATATCTAAAAATATTGCTAAAACCCTGTAGCCTTCATCCAACGCTTGATTGACTACGCTGCTTAGATAAGCAACTACTTGCTGTGTTATATGAGCATGCCGAAATCTGAATAGGGTAGGATTTAACACATTACGACGCTCTAAATATACATAAACACGGGCAGCAAACCACTTCGCTAAGGCACGTGATAGCGCAGGAAGAATAGAAATTGGCCTGTAGTGTCCTAAATTAATTGCCTCAACGACCCTATGAACAGTAGTAACATTGACTGCTTTAAAGCTAAACGAGAAAAAACCTTCTTTAAAGGGAGAATTAAATATGGACAAACGTGGCTTCTGGATTAGGGGGCAGAAAATTTAACCGTTCTTAACAATGTGATATCACTGCCAAAGGCCTTAATTCTCGTTTTGTAGATGATCTGTTTCATCTCACTAATGATACAGGTGCTAAATACATTGAAACCTCAGATTTATAATCATCACGGTAGTCAAAAATGCTGGGATCATGTAAGATTGGACAGATTCCTTCAGCAACACGCTTTCTTGCTACTGAGAAATAATTTTCGAATACCTTTGAGACAGCATCAGCACTTTTGGGCATTTCACCTTCTTGGTTAACTATTTCAAGTGTGATCGTTTTTCTTGGCTGCTGACGTACTTCTTTAATTATGCGCAATGTTTTTGCCGGACATCCCGATAGTTCCTCGAACTTCCTCGAGTAAAATTTTTTTTTTTGGCTTTTCTTAACAATCGAATCAGAACATTGCGATAATTATTATATATTCTATCGTTTATATCACATTTGTGATCGATCTTTTTTTTGTTAAGTTGGTCTCTAGTACGCATAAATTTTAGAAGGTCTCCAGTAATCCAGGGCGTCTTTGGGGTTGTCTTACGCCGTCCTTTTTTCCTTTGACAATGCTTTTCTAATTCACTTCGGATAATCTGGTAAAACAAATTAAATCTTTTTTCATTATTAGATGCAATTGATAAAATATTATCACAATTCATTTGAGATAAAACCCTCTTATAACGCAAGAAAATTGTTTTATTCACATAATGCCAAGAAAACTCATTCATTAACCTTCTACTATTTCCTAGAGGAATAGCATGTCTAGTAAACACACCAAAATGATCAGAAGTATAATTAACAACAACACGGGGGGTATCAGGACTAACATTAGAGAATATATTATCAAGGCATGTCGTGGATGTATCCATGACCCTCGTAGGTATGTTGATTGACGGAAGTAATCCAAATGATACGAAAATATTCAATAGTCGGCTGCTCTTTGCATTTATATCAATCAGGTCAATTGACTGGACTTGAAAAGTTAATCCAGGCCACTTGGTTCGGTTTGAATGTGTTTTTTTTTTTCTGTCTAGTAGTTTTTAGCACTTAATTCAAATCATTATGCTAGTGACTTAAATAATAGCTAAATAAATATATTAGTATATAATACTGAAAAATATAGTACCCATTGAAAAGACCTTTCCACAAATTTGTGAATGGGCTAAGCAACCTTTGATAATTACCTTAATCTTCAAGAAGAAGCATAATTTTCTATGCTGTAAAAATTGAAAATAATATCAGGCTACCTCAATTCAATGTTGTGACTGTTGTTCTTCAAAAAAGTAACTACATTTCTTTCAATAATGTTCAGTTTAATTAAAATTCAGTATCAGTTTGAATGGGGGGTAAAATTCAAAATCAGTTTCAATTGAACTGACTAATAGGCTATTAGCTAAAGAAAAAACACAGGGTACCATTCCTGAAAGGCTCAAAAGCCCCTTATATAAAGTAACTTTATCAGATGCCTTAGCTTGATCAACTGATATTATATCTATGCAAGATTTTGATCAATCGTTTTTGTACTCTATTCAAAATGTATATTAAACCGTTGTTGGTAGATCTTCCCTTCCTGAATCACACTCTTGAAAGGCTTTTAGGTAAAAAATAAACGTTTTTTTTTGGGGGGGGGGGAATCCACACGGGGGTGGATTTTATGTTGTTTGGCATTAAAATGAGCATGACATTAAAAAAAAAAAAAATCAATATTTGTGTTTATTGATTCAGTGCATTGTCATATCTTTTTATTTATGGAGTTGATCCCTTAATGAAGAGGAATTGTTGGGGTGGAGAATTTTTCAAATACTTTGAAATTTAAATTGTTATTAATACGCAGGAGAGGAGAAATTTTCCGCGAAGGGGAACTTGTCTGTAGTGGGGGGGGGGGATTTCCCTGAATTCCTTTCTCTTGAGATTGTAGCAATGCACAACAGATAAGCTGGTTATCAATGAAATAGATCATATTTGGGATGTTTACTGACAATAGATCTAATAAAAGTAGAAAGGCCCCTATTGATCCCACCCCTCACCCCTGCTGCCACCTACAACTTTTTTTAACACCAAATATGGGCATAGAGTCCCTAGGGAGAACACGTGGTTAATGGGGTCAATGACCTAAATTTCCAAGGTCGATGTTGTTGTTGTTTTGGCCATGTGCATAGAGTCATTAGGGAGAACACGTGGTTAATTAAAGCGATTGGGAATTTGGAACACCTGTGCTGTCAGTCATTAATCAAATTGTTTCCGGGCAAAGTTTAATTATGTCTGACAGGTACTGTCAATCATTAATCAAATTGTTTCCAGGCGAAGTTTAATAATGTCTGACAGGTGATGTCAAGATTGATTGATATGTCACGAAAAGGGAATTAATTTGTTGTTTCTAAGGGGAATTATTGATTCACGAAAGGAGAATTAATTTGATGTTTCTAAGGGGAATGTGGGGAAGAGATATATTGATTGCGTAATCGAAGGGAGAGAATTCCCGAGAAATTGATTACATAATCGGTAGAACCCTATAAGGAGCTCGTGACGGGAATCCATTTATGGGCATAGAATGACGTAATCAACTAAGACAAAAGGATTTCTGAGAAATTGATTACATAATCGGTAGAACCCTATCAGAAGGTCGTGACGGGAATCCATTTATGGGCATAGAATGACGTAATCAACTAGGACAAATGGATTTCTAAGAAATTGATTACATAATCGGTAGAACCCTATCAGAAGGTCATGACGGGAATTCATTTTTGGGCATAGAATGACATAATCGACTAAGACAATTGGATTTCTGAGAAATTGATTACATAATCGGTAGAACCCTATAAGGAGCTCGTGACGGGAATCCATTTATGGGCATAGAATGACGTAATCAACAAGGACAAACGGATTTCTGAGAAATTGATTACATAATCGGTAGAACCCTATTAGAAGGTCATGACGGGAATCCATTTATGGGCATAGAATGACATAATCACCTAGGACAAATGGATTTCTGAGAAATTGATTACATAATCGGTTGAACCCTATCAGAAGGTCATGACGGGAATTCATTTATGGGCATAGAATGACGTAATCGACTAAGACAATTGGATTTCTGAGAAATTGATTACATAATCGGTAGAACCCTATCAGGAGGTCCTGACGGGAATCCATTTATGGGCATAGAATTACGTAATCGACTAAGAAGATGCAAGTTACTTTCTTAATGTTCCTCCTAAACCCATTTTGCAACTTGAAGTACTTATCTTTTTCACCCACAACTATACTTTACAGCTTTTTGGATACCTCAACACCAAGAAATACTTTTAAAGGCCATTTCAGAGCAAATTACTTTCTTAATGTCCCTCCTAAACCCATCTTCCAACTTGCAGTACTTATCTTTTTCACCCACAACTACACTTTACAGCTTTTTGGATACCTCAAAACCTAGAAATACCTGTCAAATACCATTCAATAGAAAGTTACTTTCTTAATTTAACTACTAAACCCATTTTACAACTGGTATTACTTATATTTTTCACCCACAACTATACTTTACAGCTTTTTGGATACCTCATCACCAAGAAATACTTTTCAAAGACCATTTCAGAGCAAGTTACTTTCTTAATGTCCCTCCTAAACCCATTTTGCAACTTGAAGTACTTATCTTTTTCACCCACAACTAAACTTTACAGCTTTTTGTATACCTCAACACCAAGAAATACTTTTCAAAGACCATTTCAGACCAAGTTACTTTCTTAATGTTCATCCTAAACCCATTTTGCAACTTGAAGTACTTATCTTTTTCACCCACAACTGTACTTTACAGCTTTTGGATACCTCACCATCAAGAAATACTTTTCAAAGACCATTTCAGAGCAAGTTACTTTCTTAATGTCACTCCTAAACCCATTTTCCAACTTGAAGTACTTATCTTTTCACCCGCAACTATAATTTACAGCTTCTTGGCTACCTCAACATCAAGAAATACCTTTCAAAGATCTTTTCAGAGCAAGTTACTTTCTTAATGTCACTCCTAAACCCATTTTCCAACTTGAAGTACTTATCTTTTTCACCCACAACTATACTTTACAGCTTTTTGGTTACCTCAACACCAAGAAATACTGTTCAAAGACCATTTCAGAACAAGTTACTTTCTTAATCTTCCTCCTAACCCCATTTTGCAACTTGAAGTACTTATCTTTTTCACCCACAACTATACTTTACAGCTTTTTGGATACCTCAACACCAAGAAATACCTTTCAAAAGGCATTTCAGAGCAAGTTACTTTCTGAATGGCCCTCTTAAACCCATTTTCCAACTTGAAGTACTTATCTTTTTCATCCACAACTATACTTTACAGCTTTTTGGATACCTCAACACCAAGAAATACCTTTCAAAGACCATTTCAGAGCAAGTTACTTTCTTAATGTCCCTCCTAAACCCATTTTCCAACTTTAAGTACTTATCTTTTTCACCCACAACTATACTTTACAGCTTTTTGAGTGTCCCAACACCAAGAAATACTTTTCAAAGATCATTTAAGAGCAAGTTACTTTCTTAATGTTCCTCCTAAAACCATCTTCCAACTTGAAGTACTTATCTTTTTCACCCAAAACTATACTTTACAGCTCTTTGGATAACTCAACACCAAGAAATACCTTTCAAAGACCATTTCAGAGCAAGTTACTTTATTAATGTCCCTCCTAAACCCATTTTTCCAACTTGAAGTACTTATCTTTTTCACCCACAACTATACTTTACAGCTTTTTGATACCTCAACACCAAGAAATACCTTTCAAAGTCCATTTCAGAGCAAGTTACTTTCTTAATGGCCCTCCTAACCCCATTTTCCAAATTGAAGTACTTATTTTTTTCACCCACAACAATATTTTACAGCTTTTTGGATACTACAGAACAAGGAAATACTTTTCAAATACCATTCAATAACAATTTAAATGACCATTATAAAATCTAAACACATTTTCCAAATAGAAGTACTTATTTTTTTCACCCACAACTATACTTATTCGCTTTTTGAATGCTCCAACACCAAGCAATACTTTTCAAAGGCATTTCAGAACAAGTTATTTTCTTAATATGCTTCTTAAACCAATTTTACAAATTCTAAATTTTTCCATAGTAGATAGAATAAGCTATATCATAGCTGTGAATACTTTCTCGAAAGATAAGCAGTTCTATTTCAGTTTTAAATTTTCTCAATGAACTGAAGAAAAGTTCAAGTTCTCTTCTGAATTTTGTCAATGAAGAAGAAATTAGTTTTTATTCAAGTCTATTTTCCCAAATAATATAACAATTTTCCACTTTAGTTCAGATTTCTATCAAAGTGTTGAAAAATTTAAAATACTTTTTCAAATTTTCTCAACGATGTGAAGAAAAGTTCAAGTTCTCTTCTGAACTTTACCAAAGAACACACTTCAATTCTAATTTCTCAAGAGAAAACAAAAATCTTCCACTTCAGTTCTTTATTTCACAAAAACATAAAGAAATTTAATGTTCAATTCTAATTTTTCGGTGGAAGATAGAAAAAGTAATCCCCAACCCGAAGGAACCCCCCGGTCCTCCAAGGCCAGCGGCCCCCCCGGTCCCCCCATACCCCCTCCAGGACCCCGCACCCCAAGGCCCACCCAGGCCCCCCGACACCCCCAAAAGACCAACAAAAAAAAATTTCTCTTAGAAATAATATTTTTCATCACTGATAACACTTTTCTGTTCGAACTAGCAAGTTTTCTACCAAAGATAGCAAATATTTTCATAGAAGTAACATTTTTTGTTTGTGAAGACAATTTTTCTGTCAGAAGTAGCAAGTTTTGCTTAACACTAACAAACATTCTCATCAAAGTAATGATATTTTACCTTAATACTAACATACTTTTACTGAACACACAGAAATTTCTCTTAGAAATAATATTTTTCATCACTGATAACACTTTTTCTGTTCGAACTAACATGTTTTCTACCAAAGATACCAAATATTTTCATAGAAGTACCATTTTTTGATTGTGATAACAACTTTTCTGTCAGAAGTAGCAAGTTTTGCTTAACACTAACAAACATTCTCATCAAAGTAATGATATTTTACCTTAATACTAACATACTTTTACTGAACACACAGAAATTTCTCGTAGAAATAATATTTTTCGTCAGTGATAACACTTTTGCTGTTCGAACTGACATGTTTTCTACCAAAGATACCCAAATTTTTTCGTAGACGTACCATTTTTTTATTATGATAACAACTTTTATTTCAGAAGTAGCAAGTTTTGCTTAACACTAACAAACATTCTCATCAAAGTAATGATATTTTACCCTTAATACTAACGTACTTTCACTCAACACACACAAATTTCTCTTAGAAATAATATTTTTTCGTCAGTGATAACACTTTTTCTGTTCGAACTGGCAAGTTTTCTAGCAAAGATACCAAATTTTTTCTTACAAGTAACATTTTTTGATTGTGATAAGAACTTTTCTGTCAGAAGTAGCAAGTTTTGCTTAAAAATAACAAACCTTCTCATCAAAGTAACAAAATTTTACTTTAATACTAACATACTTTTACTAAACAAACAAAAATTTCTCTTAGAAATAATATTTTTCATCAATGATAACACTTTTTCTGTTCGAACTAGCAAGTTTTCTAGTAAAGATACCAAATTTTTTCTTAGAAGTAACATTTTTTGATTGTGATAAAAACTTTTCTGTCAGAAGTAGCAAGTTTTGCTTAACACTAACAAACATTCTCATCATAGTAACTATATTTTACTTTAATACTAACATACTTTTACTGAAAACACACAAATTTTTCTTAGAAATAATATTTTTCATCAATGATAACACTTTTTCTGTTCGAACTAGCATGTTTTCTAGCAAAGATATCAAATTTTTTCTTAGAAGTAACATTTTTTGATTGTGATAACAACTTTTCTGTCAGAAGTAGCAAGTTTTGCTTAACACAAACAAACATTCTCATCAAAGTAATGATATTTTACCTTAATACTAACATACTTTTACTGAACAAACAAAAATTTTTCTTAGAAATAATATTGTTCATCACTGATAACACTTTTTCTGTTCGAACTAGCAAGTTTTCTAGCAAAGATACCAAATTTTTTCTTAGAAGTAACATTTTTTGATTGTTATAACAACTTTTCTGTCAGAATTAGAAAGTTTTTCTTAACACTAAAAAACAATATCATAACATTAAAAAAATTTTACCTTAATACTAACAAACTTTTACTGAACACACACAAATTTCTCTTAGAAATAAAATTTTTCGTCACTGATAACACTTTTTCTGTTCAAAATAGCAATTTTTGTAGCAAAGATACCAAATTTTTTCATAGAAGTAACATTTTTTTGATTGTGATAACAACTTTTCTGTCAGAAGTAGCAAGTTTTGCTTAACACTAACAATCCTTCTCATCAAAGTAACGATATTTTACTTTAATACTAACATACTTTTACTGAACACACATAAAATTTTCTTAGAAATAATATTTTTCGTCAATGATAACACTTTTTCTGTTCGAACTAGCAAGTTTTCTACCAAAGATACCAAATTTTTTCATAGAAGTAACATTTTTTTATTATGATAACAACTTTTCCGTCAGAAGTAGCAAGTTTTTCTTAACACTAACAAACCTTCTCATCAAAGTAACGACATTTTACCTTAATACTAACATACTTTTACTGAACACGCACACAAAGTTTTCTTAGAAATAATATTTTTCATTTCTATGTCTGAATCTATTTGCTTACATGTCTGGGTTGGTGTTTGTTTAGGTTAGGTTAGCTAAGTTAGTTTAGTTTAGCTAGTAAATATTTCTTCATGCTTAAGTTAGGTTAGGTTAGGTCAACTTATCATGAGCGCTCATGATAAGTTAACCTAGCCTAACTAAAGCATGATACAAAGTCGACATGGGTGGATTTTCCGGCGAGTATGGTTAGGTTAGGTTAGGTTAGCCTACGTACGCGCGCGTACGTAGGCTAACCTAACCTAACTTGATCTAACCTAACCTAACCATACTCGCCGGAAAATCCACCCATGTCGACTTTGTACCATGCTTGAGTTAGGCTAGGTTAGCTTATCATGAGCGCTCATGATAAGTTAACCTAACCTAACCTAACTTAAACATGAAGAAATGTTTACTAGCTAACCTAACCTAACTTAGCTAACCTAACCTAACCAAACACCAACCCAGACATGTAAGCAAATAGATTCAGACATAGAAGTGAAAATATTATTTCTAAGAGAACTTTGTGTGCGTGTTCAATAAAAGTATGTTAGTATTAAGGTAAAATGTCGTTACTTTGATGAGAAGGTTTGTTAGTGTTCAGAAAAACTTGCTACTTCTGACAGAAAAGTTGCTATTACAATCAAAAATGTTACTTCTAAGAAAAAATTTGGTATCTTTGGTAGAAAACTTGCTAGTTCGAATAGAAAAAATGTTATAACTGACGAAAAATATTATTTCTAAGAGAAATTTGAGTGTGTTCAGTAAAAGTATGTTAGTATTAGGGTAAAATATCATTACTTTGATGAGAAGGATTGTTAGTGTTAAGAAAAACTTGCTACTTCTAACAGAAAAGTTGTTATCAAAATCAAAAAATGTTACTTCTAAGAAAAATTTGTTATCTTTGGTAGAAAATTTTTTAGTTCGAACAGAAAAAGTGTTATCATTGACGAAAAATATTATTTCTATGAAAAATTTGTGTGTTCAGAAAAAGTATGTTAGTATTAAAGTAAAATGTCGTTACTTTGATGAGAATGATTGTTAGTGTTAAGCAAAACTTGCTACTTCTGACAGAAAAGTTGTTATCACAATCAAAAAAATTTTACTTCTATGAACAAATTTGGTATCTTTGCTACAAAAATTGCTATTTTGAACAGAAAAAGTGTTATCAGTGATGAAAAATATTATTTCTAAGAGAAATTTGTGTGTGTTCAGTAAAAGTATGTTAGTATTAAGGTAAAATGTCGTTACTTTTATGAGAAGGTTTGTTAGTGTTAAGCAAAACTTGCTACTTCTGACAGAAAAGTTTTTATCACAATCAAAAAATGTTACTTCTAAGAAAAAATTTGGTATCTTTGGTAGAAAACTTGCTAGTTCGAACAGAAAAAGTGTTATCAGTGATGAAAAATATTATTTCTAAGAAAAATTTTTGTTTGTTCAGTAAAAGTATGTTAGTATTAAAGTAAAATATCGTTACTTTGATGAGAATGTTTGTTAGTGTTAAGCAAAACTTGCTACTTCTGACAGAAAAGTTGTTATCACAATAAAAAAATGTTACTTCTATGAAAAAATTTGGTATCTTTGCTAGAAAACTTGCTAGTTCGAACAGAAAAAGTGTTATCATTGATGAAAAATATTATTTCTAAGAGAAATTTTTGTTTGTTCAGTAAAAGTATGTTAATATTAAAGTAAAATGTTGTTACTTTGATGAGAAGGTTTGTTAGTGTTAAGCAAAACTTGCTACTTCTGACAGAAAAGTTGTTATCACAATCAAAAAATGTTACTTGTAAGAAAAAATTTGGTATCTTTGCTAGAAAACTTGCTAGTTCGAACAGAAAAAGTGTTATCACTGACGAAAAAATATTATTTCTAAGAGAAATTTGTGTGTGTTCAGTAAAAGTATGTTAGTATTAAGGGTAAAATATCATTACTTTGATGAGAATGTTTGTTAGTGTTAAGAAAAACTTGCTACTTCTGACAGAAAAGTTGTTATCATAATAAAAAATGATACGTCTACGAAAAAATTTGGTCTACGGTAAAATATCATTACTTTGATGAGAATGTTTGTTTGTGTTAAGCAAAACTTGCTACTTCTGACAGAAAAGTTGTTATCACAATCAAAAAATGTTACTTCTAAGAAAAAATTTGATATCTTTGCTAGAAAACATGCTAGTTCGAACAGAAAAAGTGTTATCATTGATGAAAAATATTATTTCTATGAATAAATTGTGTGTTCAGAAAAAGTATGTTAGTATTAAAGTAAAATATCGTTACTTTGATGAGAATGTTTGTTAGTGTTATGCAAAACTTGCTACTTCTGACAGAAAAGTTATTATCACAATAAGAAAATTTTACTTCTATGAAAAAATTTGGTATCTTTGCTAGAAAACTTGCTAGTTCGAACAGAAAAAGTGTTATCATTGATGAAAAATATTATTTCTAAGAGAAATTTTTGTTTGTTCAGTAAAAGTATGTTAATATTAAAGTAAAATGTTGTTACTTTGATGAGAAGGTTTGTTAGTGTTAAGCAAAACTTGCTACTTCTGACAGAAAAGTTGTTATCACAATCAAAAAATGTTACTTGTAAGAAAAAATTTGGTATCTTTGCTAGAAAACTTGCTAGTTCGAACAGAAAAAGTGTTATCACTGACGAAAAAATATTATTTCTAAGAGAAATTTGTGTTTGTTGAGTAAAAGTATGTTAGTCTTAAGTGGAAAATATCATTACTTTGATGAGAATGTTTGTTAGTGTTAAGCAAAACTTGCTACTTCTGACAGAAAAGTTGTTATCATAATAAAAAAATGGTACGTCTACGAAAAAATTTGGTATCTTTGGTAGAAAACATGTTAGTTCGAACAGAAAAAGTGTTATCACTGACGAAAAATATTATTTCTACGAGAAATTTCTGTGTGTTCAGTAAAAGTATGTTAGTATTAAGGTAAAATATCATTGCTTTGATGAGAATGTTTGTTAGTGTTAAGCAAAACTTGCTACTTCCGACAGAAAAGTTGTTATCACAATCAAAAAATGGTACTTCTATGAAAATATTTGGTATCTTTGGTAGAAAACATGTTAGTTCGAACAGAAAAAGTGTTATCAGTGATGAAAAATATTATTTATAAGAGAAATTTCTGTGTGTTCAGTAAAAGTATGTTAGTATTAAGGTAAAATAACATTACTTTGATTAGAATGTTTGTTAGTTATAAGCAAAACTTGCTACTTCTGACAGTAAAGTTTTTATCACAATCAAAAAATGTTAATTCTACGAAAAAAATTGGTATCTTTGATTGAAAACTTGCTAGTTCGAACAGAAAAAGTGTTATCATTGATGAAAAATATTATTTCTAAGAGAAATTTGTGTGTGTTCAGTAAAAGTAGGTTAGTATTAAAGTAAAATATCATTACTTTGATGAGTGGGTTTGTTAGTGTTAAGCAAAACTTGCTACTTCTGACAGAAAAGTTGTTATCACAATCAAAAAATGTTACTTCTATGAAAATATTTGGTATCTTTGGTAGAAAACTTGCTAGTTTGAACATAAAAGTGTTATCAGTTATTAAAAATATTATTTCTAAGATACATTTTTGTTTGTGGGTCTTTTGTGGGTGTCGGGGGGGCCTTTAGGTTCGGTGGCCCTGTGTGGGCATTGTGAGGACCGGGGGGCCTGGGGCCTTTGAGGACCGGGGGGTTCCTTCGGGTTGGGGATTACTTTTTCTATCTTCCACCGAAAAAATAGAATTGAACATTAAATTTCTTTATGTTTTTGTGAAATAAAGAACTGAAGTGGAAGATTTTTGTTTTCTCTGGAGAAATTAGAATTGAAGTGTGTTCTTTGGTAAAGTTCAGAAGAGAACTTGAACTTTTCTTCACATCGTTGATAAAATTTGGAACAGTATTTTAAATTTTTCATCCCTTTGAGAAAAATCTGAACTAAAGTGGAGATTTTTTATATTATTTCAAAAAATAGAATTGAATAAAAACTAATTTCTTGTTCATTGAGAAAATTCAGAAGAGAACTTGAACTTTTCTTAACTTCATTGAGAAAATTTAAAATTGAAATAGAACTGCTTATCTTTCGAGAAAATATTCACAGCTATGATATAGCTTTTTCTATCTACTATGGAAAAATTTAGAATTTGTAAAATTGGTTTAAGAAGCATATTAAGAAAATAACTTGAAATGCCTTTGAAAAGTATTTCTTGGTGTTGGAGTATTCAAAAAGCTGTAAAGTATAGTTGTGGGTGAAAAAGATAAGTACTTCAAGTTGGAAAATGGGTTTAGGAGGGATATTGAGAATGTAACTTGCTCTGAAATGGCCTTTGAAAAGTATTTCTTGGTGTCGAGGTATCCAAAAAGCAGGTATGGATAGGACTGTGTGTATAAGATAAGTACTCGAAGTTGGAAAATTTGGTTAAGGAGGGATATTAATAATTTAACTTGATATTAATTGTCGAATGAGAAGTACTGCTTGGGGATTAGTAATACTAAGGTAATAAAAGAAGAGTTGTCGGTAGATAAGATAAGTACTTCAAGTTGGAAAATGGGTTTAGGAGGAACATTTAGAAAGTAACTTGCTCTTAAATGATCTTTGAAAAGTATCTCTTGGTGTTGGGACACTCAAAAAGCTGTAAAGTATAGTTGTGGGTGAAAAAGATAAGTACTTCAAGTTGCAAAATGGGTTTAGGAGGGACATTAAGAAAGTAACTTGCTCTGAAATGGTCTTTGAAAGGTATTTCGTGGTGTTTAGTTATCCAAAAAGCTGTAAAGTATAGTTGTGGCTGAAAAAGATAAGTACTTCAAGTTGGAAAATGGGTTTAAGAGGGAAATTCAGAAAGTAACTTGCTCTGAAATGCCTTTTGAAAGGTATTTCTTGGTGTTGAGGTATCCAAAAAGCTGTAAAGTATCGTTGTGGGTGAAAAAGATAAGTAGTTCAAGTTTGAAAATGGGTTTAGAAGGGACATTAAGAAAGTAACTTGGTCTGAAATGGTCTTTGAAAAGTATTTCTTGGTGTTGAGGTATCCAAAAACCTGTAAAGTATAGTTGTGAATGAAAAAGATAATTACTTCATGTTCAAAAATGGGTTTAGTAGGGACATTTAGAAAGTAACTTGCTCTGAAATGGTCTTTGAAATGTATTTTTTGATGTTGAGGTAGCCAAGAAGCTGTAAAGTATAGTTGTGGGTGAAAAGATAAGTACTTCAAGTTGGAAAATGGGTTTAGGAGGGACATTAAGAAAGTAACTTGCTCTGAAATGGTCTTTGAAAAGTATTTCTTGTTGTTGAGGTATACAAAATCAGTAAACTAAAGTTGTGGGTGAAAAAGATAAGTAATTCAAGTTGCAAAATGGGTTTAGGATGAACATTATGAAAGTATCTTGCTCTGAAATGGTCTTTGAAAAGTATTTCTTGGTGTTGAAGTATCCAAAAAGCTGTAAAGTATAGTTGTGGGTGAAAAAGATAAGTACTTCAAGTTGCAAAATGGATGGAGGAGGGACATTAACAAAGTAACTTGCTCTGAAATGGTCTTTGAAAAGTATTTCTTGGTGTTGAGGTATCCAAAAAGCTGTAAAGTATAGTTGTGGGTGAAAAAGATAAGAACTTCAAGTTGCAACATGGGTTTAGGAGGGACATTAAGAAAGTAACTTGCTCTGGAATGGTCTTTGAAATGTATTTCTTGGTGTTGAGGTATCCAAAAAGCTGTAAAGTATAGTTGTGGGTGAAAAAGATAAGTACTGCAAGTTGGAAGATGGTTTTAGGAGGGACTTTAAGAAAGTAACTTGTTCTGAAATGGCCTTTGAAAAGTATTTCTTGGTGTTGAGGTATCCAAAAAGCTGTAAAGTATAGTTGTGGGTGAAAAAGATAAGTACTTCAAGTTGCAAAATGGGTTTAGGAGGAATATTAAGAAAGTAACTTGCTTGTCTTAGTTGATTACGTCATTCTATGCCCATAAATGGATTCCCGTCAGGACCTCCTGATAGGGTTCTACCGATTATGTAATAAATTTTTCAGAAATCAATTTGTCTTAGTCGATTATGTCATTCTATGCCCATAAATGAATTCCCGTCATGACCTTCTGATAGGGTTCTACCGATTATGTAATCAATTTCTCAGAAATCCATTTGTCTTAGTTGATTACGTCATTCTATGCCCTTAAATGGATTCCCGTCATGACCTACTGATAGGGTTCTACCGATTATGTAATCAATTTCACAGAAATCCATTTGTCCTAGTTGATTACGTCATTCTATGCCCATAAATGGATTCCCGTCACGAGCTCCTTATAGGGTTCTACCGATTATGTAATCAATTTCTCGGGAATTCTCTACCTTCGATTACGCAATCAATATATCTCTTCCCCATCTTTCCCTTAGAAACATCAAATTAATTCCCCTTTTGTGAATCAATAATTCGCCTTAGAAACAACAAATTAATTCCCATTTCGTGACATATCAATCAATCTTGACATCACCTGTCAGACATTATTAAACTTCGCCTGGAAACAATTTGATTAATGATTGACAGTACCTGTCAGACATTATTAAACTTTGCCCGGAAACAATTTGATTAATGACTGACAGCACAGGTGTTCCAAATTCCCAATCGTTTTAATTAACCACGTGTTCTCCCTAATGACTATGCACATGGCCAAAACAACAAGAACAACAACATCGACCTTGGAAATTTAGGTCATTGACCCCATTAACCACGTGTTCTCCCTAGGGACTCTATGCCCATATTTGGTGTTAAAAAAAGTTGTAGGTGGCAGCAGGGCTGAGGGGTGGGATCAATAGGGGCCTTTCTACTAATAAAGATGGAATTGGATCACCGCTAAGCCTAATTTTTTTTTTTCTTCAATAATCTTTGGTATTGAGAGTAAGCTCAGGGTTTTTAAGCAATTCTTGGCAAGGCTTGTTAGAGGAAGTAAAACTTGAACTGCTCATCCCCCTTTCATCTACGGTGTAAAAATCCATAGCAAAAAATAATTTGTGCGATTTGTTATTCAAAGCATTCTCAAGGGTCATTGAAATGGCTTTATAAGGGTCAAAAGATGCTGGTACAGGAGGGGGGGCCTACAGTAGGTACATACAACTGAACAAACTTGCAATTTTGTTTATAGATTAATTGTAACAACTTTTATCCAAGTGTTGGGCCAATGGAAGACAAAAAGAGATATTGCATACCATGAGATGATCTCTGGCTCAAATGCAACTCCTCAGCAAACTAAGTGATCCTTTAAGTTTGTGATTAGGGTATATCAATTCAAAAAAAAAAAAAAAAACTGAGTTCACTAATCAATTGATGAGCTGTTAGGCAAAACTTCACAGGGGCAAATCATTTCAGGACTGCAATTAGCAATGAGGGGAAGTAGATGTTTCATTTTACTAATTAAAATGTCATGATTTAGATACAGTATTCTTAGTTTGCTTGAAAGCTGAACTGGGGAAGTCTGGAATTTATGAATTATATCAGCCATTGCTGCTACTCCTTCGGTACATCGGTAAAGAAAATTCTATTGATAGTACTGTGTATGTGTATATTGATAATCATAGTTGTAATTTTTTTCTGTTAAAGTTGTGTTGGGGTGACATCCCATTCCTGTGTTTTTTGCATGTATTCTATCCTTTTTAATGACAAAATTAGATTCATTAGCTGCAGCTTTAGCCCTAAGTTTAGTTACAGGGCCTTAAGTATAGCATGATCTCTGGTTGACATGATGTCTTTTTTTTCTGAGTTTTTATATTCTAATTCCTATTCAACGATTCGCATGCAGATGTACTGCTTTCGTACCTATTTGTTCATTTGAATAGCTATTATAGCACTCAAAAACGAACGCTAAATTATGCTCCTTTTACAATAAAAAAAAATAAAATACTTATTCAGTTGCGTTAATACAAAACACTTCAATTGAATAACAAGAGAAGGATTTCTATTACTTGACAATATATGTTTTAAGTTTTTTTTTTTTTTTTTACTAGCATTGAAAAATTTTCCCATGGAAAATTCCTCCTCTCCCCGCAGAAAATTCCTCCTCTCCAAACAATGTCATTTTTAAAGAAGAAACGGTCAAAAATGGGGTTTTTAAGGCCAAACGAAAATGCTGAAAGAACACACAAAGCGAATATTTATAAAGGACAACCGCCTCTCTTCTTCAGCGCGAACAAAAAAAAAATATATATGTTTAAGCAAAATGCCAAAAAAGACTAAGAAAAAAAAGCAAATATGTAAAGCCAATGTGAAAAAAACAAAGAAAAAACCAAAATTAAAAGATGAATAAAAATCAATAAAAGCCAAAATTAGAAGAATTAAAACCAAATACTTAACAACGATAAAAGCGAGTAATTCACCAATATCCGCGTTTTTGCACAAAATCCAAAAATTTGAACTGCCATCGATGGGTGCTAGCAAACAACTGGCAAATAAAAGAAAATTCACTCAAACCAACGAGTCAGCAATCAAATAAGTTGGCCTTGGGAAGCCAGCTTATTTAATTGCAAATTATGTTCTGGACTTGGGAAGGCAGAGGGGTTTAGAGCCCTACTCATGTTAATTTCTGCTCTTTTTGAGTTTGACTCGGTTATTTATTGTAATTTCTGTTCGTTTTGGATTTCATTTATTTATCGATGCTGATTTGTGGTAGTTCCACGCTTGGTAGATTATTTGATTTTATTTTTGCTCCTTTTGGTTGAATAGAGTTCTTTACTTTTCTTTGAAAAACTTATTTTGTGGAAACAAATCTTATTTAATTAATTTCTGTTCGTTTTATATTGACATAGTCTTTTCAGGGAAATAGAAAATAATACTCTACATCTTTTCGTTTTTTTAAGACTTTATAGTTTGGCCTTTTATTTGCATGCTGGAGAAAAATTTTCAGCAATTTTTAACAACATACACCCTTTTAAAAATCTGGACACAAATAGAAGTCTTTAATTTAGTTTCACACCTCTTCTAGTTGACCTGAAATAGAAAACCACCATTCACCAAAAAAAAAATCTGTTTACTTTCTTTGATAGCTTGGATACACTTATGCTATTTTGATTTGGTTAAATTTTATGAGCAGAAGTAGCCCCGAGAGTTTGAAAATAATACCCTCAGTTGTTCTTAGGATATTGCTGAGATATTTTATTAAGAATTAGCTTTATCACAGTACGTTAGTATTAGACCTCGAGGCGATATTTGATTTCTAACAATACTAGGGAAATTGGAAGGTGGGTGTTGGCAAAAAATTAGTTACCCTTCGAACCTTTTTGACTATCCAATTTGACATCATCCCGTTCCATTTTCATTCAAATGAGCCATTTTCGGAATTACTACGACAACTCCTTCGATACGAAGTGCCCTGGTCTAAACAAAAAAAAAGAAAAAAATAATAATAATACATTGTACTCACATCAATCTTTAATATAAAAATGACAACCCTTCCAATCACTTTCAACTATTAAAAGGGAACTAGTCCTTTGAATTTCCAATCGAATGAGACTTTTTTGAGTTTCTACGACAATGCTTTCTATAAACACCTTATATGCCCCCAGGGCATAACTTACAACCTTTGCCCTGAGGGCTGGGGGGGTGTCATCCTCAAAGACCTAATTTCCAGAACTTTCAACTATGTTTGACAAAATTGCTATCACAAAATTTTGATTGGATGTGTTTGGGGAAATGGTGGGTGTGAGAGGGGGGTTACTTGCCCTCCAATCACTTCCGACTATTAAAAAGGGCACTAGCCCTTTCAATTTCAATCGAATGAGCCCTTTTTGAAGTTTCTACGATAACGCTTTTTTATGAAGAAAAACTTTATATGCCCCCAGGGCATAACTTAAAACCCATGCCCTGAGGGCTGTGGAGGGAGTGTCCTCCTCGAAAACATAATTTCCGGACTTTTTAACTACCATACGTCGAACATAATGGCTATCTCAAAATTTTGATTGGATGTGTTTGGGGAAATGGTGGGCGTGAGTGGGGTGTTCGTGGCTCTCCAATCAGTTTCTACTATTGAAAGGGCACAAGCCCTTATAATTTCTAGCCGAATGAGCCCTTTTTGGAGTTTTTACAAAATCACTATCTATAAAAACCTTATATGCTCCCAGGGCATAACTTACAACCCTTGCCCCGAGAGCTCAGAGGGTATTATGATCCTCAAAGACCTAATTTCTAAAACTGTTAACTACGTTGAAGAAAATGGCTTTATAAAAACGTTGATTGGATGTGTTTGGGGGAAAGGTGGGTGTGAGAGAGGGGTTAGTTGCCCTCAAATCATTTTCGACTATTAATAAGGGCACTAGACCTTTTTCAAGTTCCTACTACAAAGCTTTCAGTAAAAAATTTTGATTGATGTGTTTGGATAAATGGTTGGCGTGGAAGGGGTGTTAGTTGCCTTCCAATCTTTTTCGACTATTAAAAAGGGCAGTAGCCATTTCAGTTTCCAATCAAATGAGCCCTTTTTGAAGTTTCTATAACAACGCTTTCTACAAAAACCTTATATGCCCACAGAGCCTAACTAACAACCCTTGCCCTGAGGGCTGTGGGGGGGGGGGGGTTGTCATCCTCAACGACCTAATTTCCAGAACTTTCAACTACGTTGAACAAACGGGCTATCTCAAAATTTTGATTGGTTTGTTTTGGGGAAAAGGTGGGCGTGAGAGGGGGGTTAGTTGCCCTACAATCACTTTCGGCTATTAAAAATGGGCACTAGCCCTTTGAATTTCCAATCGAATCAGCCTTTTTTGAAGTTTCTACGACAACGCTTTCGATAAAAAAAACCTTATATGCCCCCAGGGCCTAACTTACAACCCTTGCCTTGAGGCCTTTGGGGGAGCGTCTCCTCAGAAACATAATTTCTATCTGGAAATAAACTACGCTGAACAAAATGGCAATCTCAAAATTTTGATTCGATGTGTTTGGGGAAATGGTTGGCGTGGACGGGGTGTTAGTTGCCTTCCAATCACTTTCGACTATTAAAAAGGGCACAAGCCACTCCAATTTCCAATCGAATGAGCCCTTTTCGAAGCTTTTACGACAACTCTTTCGATACGAAGTGCCCTGGTCTAAAAAAAAAAAAACAATACATTGTGCCAACATCGTTCTTTACTTAGGCAGCGCTATTGCGCTGCCTATGATAAATTTGGGAACTTATGGTTTTAGTGGGTCTTTAATAAGTGCAAATGCTAGTTTTCCTTAAATCGTTTGAAATGTGGTCTGAAACCCCTTTTACGTACGGGAGACCAAGATAAACTGAATTTTCTCTTTGATCTGTGTTTACTGTGTCACTGATAACTTTTCAAAACGTTTTTCAATCAAAGAATGTATCAAACTAATATGATAACCATTCCCAAATAAAACACCTCTAAGGTGGTCTAGCTCCGATTCCAGGAAACGTGATGAACAAACCTGCAATGCTCTATCAACTAGGGAAGTGACCTCTCCTCTATTCACCGCAGGATAATGATAAGAGGTATAATTTAAGAAACGGTCACTATGTGTAGGTTTTCTATAGACCCCAAACTCAAAACATGTATCATTATGGTGCACCAGGACATCCAAGAAAGGATCTACCTCTATCTACGTCTAATTCTTGAGTAAATTTGAGTTTTGGATGACTCATATTTCGGTTTTCTTAAAAGAGAAGCCTATACTTTTGTAATCCCTGAAATAAATGTTGAATCACCTTCGTGTTCACAAAATCAAACGCGTCGTCAACCACTTGGGTCTCAAAGGGTGTCTGCAAGGAATGCAATTATTAAATCAGAAATCAAATGATAGAGTTTTCCAACTTTTTTAATTACTGGCTTGTTGATTTGAGTTATAGACGTATATTTAAAATTATAAATCTATGGTTTGAGTGAATGAATTTTTTCTTTTTGTTTGCCAGTTGTTTGCTAGTATCTGTCGATGGCAGTGCAAATCGCGGATATTGGTGAATGACTCGCTTTGTGGTTGTTAGGTATTTGGTTTTAATTCTTCTAATTTGTCTTTTATTAAATTTTATTCATCTTTTAATTTTGGGTTTTTCATGGTTTTTATTGGTTTGTTTTTTCACATTGACATTCCACGTTTGCTTTGGTTTTTCTTAGTCTTTTTTGGCATTTTGCTTAAATATTTTTTTTTTTTACGCTGAAGAACAGAGGCGGTTGTCGTTTCGAAAATTTGCTTTGTGTGTGTTCTCAGTATTTTCGTTTTGCCTTAAACGCCCCCATTTTTGATCGTTTCTTCTTTAGATTATGGCAGGCCAATATGGTTTATGGAATTATCTATATTATTTTTCAATCAAGACTAGGCCTCCCTGATTGAAAGGTAAAAAACACCCATCTGAACCACATATTTGAATCAACGAAACGTATTTGATTCGTATTTTGTTGCAAAACAGAGTAAAAGGTAATATTTTTTGCCATTGTGAGTTTCTTATGGAGAAGATCTTGAGAAACTTCAGTTGCATTCATTTGGCGTTTGACATCTATTGTTCAGGATAAGGTTGATTTTGGCTACTTTTTTGTAATCCAAGTTATTTTTTTCCTTAGCATAGTTAAAAAAATCCCGTCTGGTTAATCCATCATTGAAGTTAAAATAATGAAAAAAGCTAGAAAAAAAGATGACACATCAGTGCAAACCATGCAAAAGAATGACTTTCCTTTATGTTCAAGGTGAGGGTTCTTTACGATGCTAGGCTTATTTAACCCCCAGAAAATACCCCCCTTCCCCCTAGAAAATCCTCATCTCCCCCGGATAATTCCCTCCACATGCAAAAATGAGCAGCTACGTGGAAAGTATGACAAGCGAAAGTAATGAAGAAATGAAGAAATTTCGAAATATTCTACCAATAGTCAAAAATATCGACATACAATGTATGTGTAGACTGTTTTATAGTTTTTATTTTTATTTTTTAATTTTAGTTATTTTTCCTTCTTTCTGGGAAGTTGAGTTATCATAGCAGGGTAAGATACAGTTTAATATTGTGGCTGTGGGGGTAATATCAACCTCAAAGTCAAACTTGTGAGACATTTCGAAGTTTTTGAACAAAACAATGACCTCAAAATTTGGTTTGATATTGTAGGGTTAGAAAAGACTCAGAGCAGAAAAAGAACAGAGAGAGAGAGAGAGGGTGGTTGCCTTCCAGTAGCATTCTGTCTTAAAAAGGACACAAGAACTTCCAGTTTTCAGTCGAATGATCCCCATTCCAAGTTTCAAAAAAATAGACCCTTCAATTTGAAGTGGGCCAGAAAAAAGGTTTGGGTCCTTTTTTGTCCTGCTTTTTGAGGCAAAGAATATTTTTCTCGTTTTCCTTCTGCAGTGGGGTTTTGTTAGTCCAATGTTTCATTTAAGTTTCAAGCCAATCAAAAATAATTGATGTTCTTTTGGCCCCTTGTTAGAGGAGGGACCAATCCTTTGAATAATTTCTCACATAAAATGTTAATGATCTTTTTGACCAAGAATATACTCTCTGAAAGTTTTTCATGCCACTGAACTCCCAAGATCAAGCATACCACCCCGCCCTTTTTCTATTATGAAATATATCTCTAAAGAATTGACAGTTCGCATAATTCACGTCCTTAACCCATGGGCTCTGGGGGTTATGTCATTATTGGATGCAAATCTTTTGGTATTTTCAACTACCCTGGACAAAATGGGTTCCTCGTAATGCTAATCAGGTATCCTAAGGGGTTAAAAAAGGACCAGACATAAAAAAGGACTGTAGGACAGGGGTTGGTTGCTCTCTGATCACTTTTGACTTTTTAAAAAAAGCACCAGAACATTCAGTTTTCGATCGAATGAGCATCCTCCAAAGTTTCTCTGACTACGAGATGAACTGATGAGGAGGAAACCCCAGTAGTATCGATATATGCAATCCTACGGGAGGTTGTATAAAGCGACCAAACACTCTATATTATGGACCTATAAAGTGACCAAACACGTTATATTTCGGAACCATAATGCGACCAAACAAGCAGACAGGTTTTTCTGTGGTCATTACCCAAAACTAAGATGATTTCCTGTCTTAATATATCGGAAGTGTATATCATTTAGAGTGATCCTAGCCTCTAGTCAAGACAGTTTTTGTTAGAAATGCGTCGTGGGCAATTACAGGACGAGGAAAGGAATTGTACAGTCAGAATTGTTTTAACTTGTATCATTACGAAGAATATAGATATGTAGCCAAGATGAGAATAATACGAGAATTATTTTAACTGGATTCTATGGAAGTGGTAAAAAGGATTCTATTTGCGAAAAGCGATTCCATCTGCATAACTCTGCTCTGAATGATCTTAATTGGTGATTGAATAATAGGGGTGAAACAAAGCTCGATAACATACTTAGTTGGATTGTATGAAGGTGGTTAAAAAGGGTTAAACTACTTGCCAGTTAAAGTAAGTCTGAGAGGATGGTAAGTCTCATGCAACTTGACATAAATGTTAGAATGACATCATATGTATCAGTCTATGGAAACGGTTACTGCTGACAAGGTGATCATGGGACTTAGTTTTACTTCTTGGCTGTGTTCTGTATAATACGTAACTACCATTTGAGCAGTGTTGCCAATATAAAATATGCTTTAGCATTGTAGTATACTAAAAAGTTAGGCCTGGGAAGGATTTGGAAAACAATCAGAAATTAAATAAAAAAAGAGCTTTTCAACTGAAAGCGAAGAACAGATTTGAAACCTATTTGAACAGATTATTCTTTATACGAAGGGGGTTGTCTCCTCCTTAGCTCCTTACTCTTTACGGTGAAGTTTTGCTTTTTTTCCAGATTTTTTTTCTCTGAAAATTTACGAATGGAAAGATAAGATTTTTCAAAGCACAAAAAATACTTTTGTTTAATGAGCAAGGTGTTGAGAAGAAGGCAGTCCCCCTCATACACAGAGTTATTTATGTTTGTTTTAAGTTTTATACTTGATCCTTACTTTAGTTGAAAACGTTTTTCTATTTGTTTAATTACATCTGATGAAATTGTAAAGTTTTATGAATACAATACTTTTGGTAACGCAGAAGAAACGATCAATATTTCAATAATCTTTGTTTGGATTTTGATGGGTAATCAAACAGTTCGTGGCAATGAACTGTAAGTACGGAGCGGCCCAGCTCAATAGTAACTGAAACTCTAAAAAACTTAATTTTGATACCAATTGATATATCAAAAGAGTTGGCTTATTATGCTAATTCCAAATATATAACCTTCATTAAATTTAGTACGAGCCTGAGTAAATTTGTCTAATTTTCTAAGAAAGAGGTAAAGACCCCCTCGAAGTCATATAATTTTAATGAAAAATACACCATCGGATTCAGTGTATCAAAGAACCCTGTTGTAGAGGTTCAAGCTCGTATCTACAAAAATGTGGAATTTTGTCATTTTTGCGAGAAGAAAGGTCAAGGATGCGTGTTTATTATTATTTTTTTCCATTGATGTTCGTGCAACTCCAACAGCCTTTGACAGCTAAGGGAGGGCTCACTCTGATAAAAAATAAAGGTTACAGTGCCCTTTTTAAATGACTAAAGTATCTGGAGGGTAACTAGGCCCCCCTTTAGTCCATCAGTTCCCCAAAATCTTTTCATCAAAATTTTGAGATAGCTTTTTTCTTCAGCATAGTTGAAAGGCCCAATAAATGTATCTTTAGACATAAAATGACCCCCTACAGCCCCTAGGGAAAGGTTTTTAAGGTGTAAAATTTACCTATTGTTTCACTTGTTATTGGGAATAGGCATGCGCTTTTCGGGTGAGGAGGGGAGGAAGAATTTTCTGCTGGGAGGATTTTACACGGAGAGAATTTTCCATTGAGAGGGAAGTTTCCAGGGGGTGAACTTTTCAGGGGAAATTTTACACTTGGTGAATTGGCCAGAATTCCTTCACGAAATTTCTTTATAGGTTTTGCTTTTTCTTTACCGATTCAATTTGGGCGTGGAGATGTTAAGAGTAATTATCCGGGGTAAATTTTCGCCAGGATTGAGTTGCCCAGAGGATATTTCTGTGGGGAGGGGGGTTTTTCCTTGGAGCCAGGTATCCTGGCCTTATTAAAAAAAAAAAATCAGAAATTAAGTAACGAGCAACATTAAAACTAAAAACGAACAGAAATTATTACGTATATGAGGGGGGTTGCCCCCTCCTCAACAGGCAAGTTGTCTTAGGGGCGTGCCAGGAATAGAAAAAAAGAAAATTTTAGTACTAATTTATAGCACAAATTAAGTATACCAGTAATACTGAAAATATAAAAAAAATTATATATACGTATATGTGTATAAATAAAATACATAATTCCTTGCTGAGTTACTACTGGAGTCACCGTAACGACAAAAAAAGAAAAGAAAACACTATCCAAATTATCTACTATACTCCTTCGCACATCTCAAACAACAAAAGAAGAAGAAAAAAATGACAAATAATAGCTTAGGACTCATTAATAGAACACATTTTTTCCTTGAGTTTACTTCTATATTTTTCAAACCATTTTATATCATTAATTATCATATTATTACTAATCCATAAAGGGTCGTTTATTTGGAACAACAAGTAACTTATTTTTAAGTGCCGAAAAACTGTAGCATGAAGAGCGAGGTATTGAGGAGGGGGGAAACCCCCCTCATATACGTAATAATTTCTTTTCGTTTTAAGTTTTAATGTTGCTCCTTACTTTCAGTCGATTTTTTTTTTTTTTAATGAATCTTAGAGACAACCATTATTATAAAGGCATTGAAAAAAGTATGTCAATTAAAGTTAAAGTATATAAAAATCGAAAAAGTAATTAATTAAAAAATTACACAAAACAATAGCCTACTTACAAAAACTAAGATATAAACTCCCAGCATTCAGTTCTGTTGAGCAATGCCGAAGCGTTGGATACCCGGCTCAATAGCAACCGAAACTCTAAAAAAACGGATACCAGTAGATATGTAAAAAAAAAAATCGGATTTTTATGCTGATTTCAAATATATAAGTTTCATTAAGGTTATTCCTACCATTAAAAGTTACGAGTCCGAAAAAAAATTGCCTTATTTTCGACAAAAAGGACAAAAACCCCATAAAAGTGGTAGAATCTTGATGAAAGTCAAACCATTAGATTCAGCGTATCCGAAAACCCTACTGTAAAATTTTAAAGTTCCTATCTGCAAAAATGTGGAATTTTGTATTTTTTGCCAGAAGAAAGATCACGGATGCGTGTGAGGATACGTGGGAGGGTCTCCATGGAGGATGTTTTCATGGGGGAAGGGACTTTTCTATGAAGGGGGACGCCGGATTTCCCAGCATTATTTAAAAAAAGATCAGAAATTAAATAAAAAAAATAAGTTTTTTCAACTGAAAGTAAGGACCAACATTAAAACGTAAACCGAACAGAAATTATTAAGTATATGAGGGGGGGTTCACCCCCTAGTCAATACCTCGCTCTTTAAGCTAAAATTTTTTTGTACTTTCAAAAGAGCTATCTATTCTAATTAAACGGCCTGGGTGATTCAGGGGCTTGGGATTCGAACAAAATTCGAACTTTAGCGTAAAGAGCGAGGTATTGACTAGGAGACAAATCCCCACATATATGTAATAACGTATGTGTAATTAAAAACAATAAAAAAAAACAAGCGATACAAGCGAAACTTTAAAAATGGGAATTTTGATGTCAATAAATATATCAAAAGAATGGGCTTATAATGCTGATCCTAAATATTTAAGTGGAACTAAAATCAAACTTAGGTTATTATAAGGTTATTATTAGTTAAAAAAAGTAAAACTAATATGCAAATTTCGTTTTAATTATTCATGTACAGTGAGTCAAATTCAAAACATGCATTAATTCGAAAACGTTCAGAAAATAACTAAAAAAAAAACAAGTTTTTTTAATTGAAAGTAACGAGCGACATTAAAACTTAAAATGAACAGAAATTATTCCGTATATGAAAGGGGATGTCCCCTCTTCAACTCCCCGCTCTTTACGCTAAAGTTTTTTATTGTTTTAAAAAGTAGAGCTTTGAGAAAAAGACGAACTTTTGCGTAAAGAGCGGGGCGTTGAGGAGGGGACAGCCTTTCATATACGGAATGATTCCTGTTCGTTTTAAGTTTTAATGTCGCTCGTTACTTTCAATTAAAAAAAAAAATGAGTTAATTTTTTAACAATATCGACAGTTTTGAACTTGGTTATCAAACACCAGAATATTTAATGCCTTTAGATTCATTTGTTCATAAAAAGTAACGTATAATCGAAGTAGTTTGTCCAAAGTAAAACATTAAAACTAAGATTAAGAAGATCGAATAAAGTTTTTTAATTCAATATTTTTAATTTAATTTCGAATAGCAAAAACCAATATATTTGGCACCTTTATACTTCATAACTGTAAAAAATTAAATCTTTTCCAAAGCGAACTAGATAAATACAATCGCTCCTGGAAAAATAGATAAATGATCATAAAACACAAGAAACGTACTCGTTCATGCGGAAAATATAGAAATTTCCGGCATTCCGTTCAGGGGAAACAATTGTCATTATAATAGCTTTACAGAGCAGCTCATGGGTACTCTGGTAATGTAAGCAAAAGTTGATGGCAATTTTTTTACCCAAGCTACCCCTTATTAAGTTGTTTTCCTTGTGTTTTCGTTAATTATATAAACTTTCTTGTGTACTAATAACTGCACTAATTACTAATAAACAAATACATATTTAGATCGCCATAAATAGCTGATTATTTGATTTAGTGTTATCAATAGTTAGGCTCTCATACTTTCGTTATAGGGTCAAAATCTATTGGGAGGCAGTCAACGATGGGGTAACTCACATTTTTTTTATGGTTTTTCCATATTCTGCCTTTTTTCTGTTGGTTTTCTTATAATTACTTTATAGTCCCGAATTTCCAGGAGGGGGGGGCATGACCCCCCTGCCGGTGCCCATGAGTGATTCAATAAAAATAACTAATGTGAACTATTTACGCTCTTCTCAAGGTTGTCATATTGGCTCATTTCTCGCCAGACTGGCTTATTTTAATGGTGACTGGCGAGAAAATTTTGAATTTACCCGCCGGCTTAGGTTTTGACCAATTTTATAGGGATCTGGCTTATTTTTTGGTGTGAACTCCTTTTCCGGGGAGAAATTATTTTCTTCAACAACCCATAGGTTCAAGGTTTTTAATTATTAATACCATATTTACACAACATATTAAATTCCCGACAGAGAGAAAACTCGACAGAGTCGGGATTAACCACGACGGAATATGGCTGTATGGGTTTGACAGAGCCCATACAGCATTTGAATCCAATAATTTTCACTACATATAACAAAGCTATAATCTCTGTGTGCACGAAAGGCTGCAAAAGACGAACTAAAGGCCTTGATTTGTCAATTCTTCCAATAGGTCCAGGGTTATGTTGTCGGAGATTGCGTTTGGTGCTGTATAATCACAAACCCACAAATTAAAAAAAAATGTAACACGTGGTTGGTTTTATCTTACCGAGGAGGGTTGATACTGGTAAGAATGAAGCAATGAGGTTTTTTCTATCGTAAAAGCGAATCCTAAAAATAAAAAGCCGTCCGCCGTTGGAGAAGATCTTGTATTACCTGCTGCTATTAAAATGGTTGAAGTAGTACATGGAAGGGAATATGGCGATGACATTCGAAAAAGTCCTTTGTCAAACGGCAATGTCTCGAATAGACTTTCTGATATTAACAAGGACAAATTAGTGCAGCTTACTACAATAATTTAAAAAAAGCACAAAATTTTCAATTTAGTTGGACGAAACAACTGATATTACTAAATTGGTTCAGTTTTTAGTATGTGTCAGGTACATTTATAAAGAAAACATGGAGGAAGAACTGTTATTTTGTAATCCTGTGAAAGACTACAGGGAAATACATACATTGAAAAGTTGACGAATTTTTAAAAACTGAAGGTTTGGAATGGAAAAATTGCTGTGGAATATGCACAAATGGTGTATTTGTGATGACGGGCAAAAATATTGGTTTTTAATAATTTTTTCAAGCTGCTTATAATGATCATATAACTTTTACGCACTGCCTTATTCACTGAGAGGCCCTTGCAGCAAAACAATTAGCACCAGAATTGAAAAAATTGCTTCAGGATGCTGTTAAGATTATGAATACTATTAAGAGCCATGCTCTTAACAGCATATCTCTGTAGAATTAGAACTGAATTTCCCACAATCGGTGATATGGCGGTAAATGTTCTTCTGCCATTCTGCCAAGAGGTGCGAGCCGTGTAGATAGTATTTACTGCACTTCAGACCTCATGAAAAAGGTGACGAAGATTGAAAACGTTGTGATACTTTTCACAAATCACACGGCTTTATTTACGACAGTCAACTTTGATCCAGACAAGACCGTAGTATCGACGTCAAAATAACAAGCATTTTGGAGAATAGATCCAAATATATTACGAGAAAAAGGGACCAGAACAATAATTCGAAGTAAAGTAAAAGAATTACGAAGAGTTTACGCTGAACAAACAGGCGTTGCCAGTTTTGGATTACGTTCAAAGCAAAAATAGTTTATTTCATTATAGGCCTTGAAAAGCAACAGAGAAGAGAGACAGAAGCCCTCAAACGCCATCTGTTTAGGACGTTAACAGATCTAAAGGAAGAAATAGATTTAGGGCAAAGCATTTGGTAGGAGTATTACGAAATAAAACAACAAATAAGACAAATTGAAGAAAAAGAGTTCGAAACCTTCAAGATAAAAAAAAGATTACAAGAGTTGGAAGGATTAAGACTGGTAACGATGTCAGAAAAAACTAAAGCGCATGCAAAGAGAAACGAAAACCGTATTGGGAAAGTCAGAACCAAAAACGGTGGAACAACATTAGATCAAACGAGAATATAAAAAGAAACTGCCTCCTTTTACAGGGTGTTGTACAATAAAAAACCTCCCGTTGAAAACACCACAGAGAACTGCTTCCGTGATTTCCAATCCGTATACTAGATTATAGATGAATACAATGTACGGCTAGGGCAAAAAGTTATGAAACATGAATCAGAAAAAATAATATCCGGGTGAATAAATGGAATATCGGTAGAAAGTGCTGGGCTAAGCTGTGATTTTTATAATTTAACTTGGAGCGAAATCGGAGAATTTTTGTTGAAAGTACTAAATGAATTTGGGTCTAGAGGATACCCTGAAAGTGAACTGTTAATTATATCACTGTTACATAAGGGTGGACCTAGAGAAGACCTCCGAAACTGGCGACCAATCTCCTTAACAAACTGAGACTATAGAATATGTACTAAAGTATGGTCTAAACGACTAGAGATAAGTTCAGCAAAAATAGTGGGAGATTACCAGCACGGTGGAATAAAAAGCAGGAAAGCCCAACATGTTCTGACAGTTCTCAGAGACCTTTGCCTTCGGTGAGATAAAGAAAAACGATACAAAAAGTGTTAGGCTGGAACCTACTAGCCCTAGTTGGCGCTGACGTAGTGAAGGTGTATGATTCCGTAATACGGGAAATGTTCAGGTAATTAATGTGACTAAAGATGAATTTTCGAAAGGAAGTCATAGATAAATTAGAAAGAATATATTCTGCACTGAAAGTGGTTATAAAAGTGAATGGAAGACTGACGACAATAATAAACCTAGAAAGAGGTCTGCTGCAAGGGGACTCTTGTTCTGGAACGCTATTTGAATTATATCTTGACCCACTCTTTCGGTATGTAGAAGAAATAATGTGCGGTGTTCAAGTTTCTGAAAATGTTTTTTCTGAAAAGTGCAGCTTTCTTAGATGGCTGAAATTTTATCACAGGAAGTGAAAAAGATGTGAAAACTGTGTGTAAGGGGTTGCATCATGGGCGTAGGCAGCATTAGGCAGCATATTGTCTAGTATTATGACGACATAGCAAGAAACTGTTGGCTCCCGGTTGTCGGAAAAGCGCGAATATTGGGCCTGACTTTTGAGAATGTGCTGAACACAATACATATTTGGGAGGAAAAGGTGAATAAAATAGTCGGGATATTGAGTCAACCGAGAAAAAACCTTTTCAAAACGATGTTCGAAATAGTTCTGTATGTCAATACATATTGCCTCACACTATTATTTTACACTGCTCCTCTTTTCGCATTACCTGAAAACCTTGCCAAACAAATTGAAAGAGCCATCTGGAGATTTGTTTGGACGGGGAAAATTGAAAAGTTACAAATAAAAATGCTATATCTTCCTGTGGAATTGGGCGGAACTGAGGTGGCAGATTTCAGGGTATTATGCAAGACGCTCTTCCTCAGAAACATTTGCGAACTTGTGGTTAAAGGGGAGCCATCAACTGCAATTATGAGGCAGTGGTTTCTCCCTATAGTGAATGAGGATGCAGAAGAGAAGGTGAAAAATTAAGAAAAAAAAATTCCTAACCCTCTGCGGTGGATTTTCAGCCGTCTGAAGAAATCAAAGGAATTAGGAGCACTGGGATGTGACTTCGGGAATGAGGAACTAAAGAAGGTATCGGGGGATGTTCTTAGAAGTGAGAAAGAACCAAATTACAGAGCTAGAAAAAAGGAACCGTTCATTCATATTCATTTATCTTTTTAAAGTCGAAGTGAATTGCCGTTTAGTTATGAACAGAAAGAGTTTGTGTACTGCATGATTTATGGAATCTTACCCTTTACTGACAGAGTTAGTCGCATATTGAAAACCCAAACGCCTACTTGTTCAATGTGTGGAGACGAAGTGCTTGACGGACTGATGCCTGAATTGATTCAATGCCCCTCGAACGGTGGATTACCCCAAAGATTATTGGAAATATTAGGAAATGAAGGAATAAAAACAACGTCTGTAGAAGAAAAAAAGAAAGCTCTAAAGCTGTCCTTTTGTGTTAAAGATAAGTCAAGGAACTATGCGCTGTATCTGTTATTGACAAGTGTTAGCATACATGTGTGGAAAATGCGGAAAAGTCAAAAGCAAGTCAAAATTCCTTTGGCGAATGTTTGGCTTGTAAGCTATGTGGATGACTCGAGACAGAGTCGAGTATAGAGAGAGAGAGTAGATTTAAAATAGATGAATGAAATTGAGTTTTAAATTTGAAAGTTCTGATTTAAATGTTATAAAGTATAACTAGTTTTAACTTGTAAATTTAAATTTTTTTAGGAAATGAAGTTAGTATTAAGATAAAAGATTTTAGATTATATTTTAATGGTTAATGTATGATTTTTGAGTAGCAAAAGGGTATTAAAAAGAATTTATTAGTTTATTTGTGTGTTATTAAAGAAGAATTAGAATGGCGTGCCTAAAGATATTTTAAGGGCACAGCATTCCACTCCTAGGTTTGTTATTGGGTCAAGGGAAGATTGGGAGGATGGAGGATGACGTATAGTTGATTGAGAACAAGGTTTTAAGAAAAGAATTTGTTTATTATTAATTTATTTCCACGGTGAAAGGGGTGCCCTATGGCGGAAGGGCACCGTGCAAAACCAGGAATGGTATTTTTTGTGGTTTTGAATTTTATAGGAGTATACCTTGTTTTCATCTTTTATATTTGGCTACCCAAATTAAAAAATAAAATAAGTTTTTAAACTGGTGTAGGCAATAGTAAAGCTTGAAATTAAGTGAAAAAGATTATTATGTCACCGAGAGGAGAGGAGATGGGATTTTTTAAGTTAAAAAAAATGTTCTTCTGCCATTCAAATCATTTATGAGAAGTTGTTTTCTCTGCTTTAACACTTATTAAATCCCAATTTCGTCCATCGCTAGTCAATGTTGAAGGTGTTACGTCCAGCAGTGTCAAACATTCCACCAAGATTTAATTTGTCGTGCAATAAAAAACAAGCATCTCACTAAATTTTTACTTTAATTTCAATATAATACTAACCACTGATCGACTGCGTTCGAGTATATTCGAGCGAACTATGACGGTCTGAATTTCCTTTTATTCATGTTGTGGCGAAAATGCAATTTTGATGAAAAATATGGCAAATAATTTTTGTAACTACATTAAATAGTGTTTATTTTTGATTTTTTTTATGGTTCCAAACAAATTACAAAATTATATGTCTTCATATGTTTATATATATTGTCATCTAATAAATAAATCATCAAAAAATATCTATTTATGTTTCTTTTGTATTTATTTGGGATCGCCAGGAAACTCGCAATTATAAATGAAACCTTGAATGAAAAAAGTTTAAGAAGCCCTGGTATAGACTAATAGACACTTTCTAAATACAGGGCCACAAGGTAAATCACTTGATTTAAAATTCATTTAGACTTGACTCAAGGAAGCTTCAAACTGTGAAAGATAAATTAAAGAATGAATTGAAATCAGACAAGTACAACAAGCATAGGTCTCTTTGAGTGTATTACATAGCTTTCTAAGGGCAAAAGAATAATCGAAAGATACAAGTGTTAATCCACCGCGGGATCTGGGATGGTTCTTGAATTCTTAGGGTTTGTACAACTATTGCAGATGTTCTACAGATACTGGGAACTCTCTTCAAGACTGGTCTATACAACCCACAGTGAATTTCGGAAAATCTAGGCATAAAATTCAAATTGGTCCCATTTACAAAAGCCACATCTGCCTAATGGGAGGTATCTGAGGGGCAGTCATAACTGGTAGAAAAAGATATTTCGGAATCTCCAACTCAACGACTAGGAAACATGATTTTATGGACTATTCTTCAAATTGTTCGAATTTGATGGGAAAGTTGGCTTACCCCCCCCCCCCGTGGTATTTTAATTTGGACTTTCATTAAAATTAACTTATACTTGGAATCAATTTAACTTGTTGAATACAAATAAAAACATGAAACGTAAATTGTTGGAAGAGTCTATTGCACATTTACACCTATTACAGATTAGTACAGCCTATTTCAAAACAAACGAAAGTAAATTTACTGAAAGACAGACATATCGAAAATACAGTCTGTTTGGAGGTTCTAAGTTCTGTGTTTGTAGTTTCCATAGCTTTACAAGAAACAAAAACTAAATACACGCAATTAGCTTTTAAGTATGCTCTTTGTATTGATTTTTAAGGGGGAATTTGTAAAAAGCAAATGATTAGTAGTCAACTGTTGCATCAGAAACATGTCCATAACCAAATTTGTGTAATATACTCCTCCCATTTTATTTGCATGTTCATGCTTCATAATATCAAGCTTATTCATTCTGTGTGCAGTGTCGTTTAGCATGGTACATAAATTTTGACATTTTTTTCAGTGTTTTTGTGGTGAAAGACGTAAGACAAACCACCAAATATATTTGCAAGTGCATTTCATAAGTAGTATTGTTTGCTTCGGCAAGATAAGTGCTCATATTGGAACCTGCACCTTCCTAGGAAGCAATGTCAAATCAAGGACAGCCATCTGAACAAGAGCAAGCACCACCAGAAGCAAGTACTTCAGATCAGGGAAAATTTACTGCTCTTATTTCATATTTCAAATCTCATCCTTATGATGTTGTACTAGCTGTTACAAGGCTTTTGACTTTGGTTTACAGCTTTGGCTATGTCTTCCCTTTTTTCATGTAAGTATATATAGTGGTACCAGTTTTGGTAGTGGTAGCTTTTTTTTAATTTATCTTCAATTCTGGCTGCCCTAAGTTGGTAATACAATAAAAGTCCATGTACAATTGAAAACACTGCTACTGCCCATGTATTTTGTCTTTGTTCTCTATTTTTTTATTTTTTTTTGTATTGCTCTTTTGTTTTACTTGGGGAGAGGGAGATTTGATGATTTCCTGTCATTTGGTTTCTTGCAAATAAAACTTTTTGTCCAGCATGAATTTTCGTCCAACCACTATTTTGTAGGTTCCTACAAATCATTGTTTTAATGAATTTGGAATGCAATCCCTACACAGACAAAATTACTAAAGATAACCCTGTCACATTGTTGCAGGGATAGCAATTATATTTTCGCTATCTTAGTTCCCTTCTTTCTATGTTTTCTTTGGGGGAGGGCATCATTTAACGAAATTTCATTTTATAGCAAAGGATATTGTGTCTGCCGAAGACCACAGGAAAGAAAAGTTTTAAAGGCTTGCTGATCATTCTTATGCTAGGGATGCAGAATTTTGCTTTAGGTATTACTTTAGAAGGTGATAAAAAAAAATGGGACTTGAAACCTTGGGCTTGTAAAGGAAATGGAATAGAACTTTATTATACTAAATCACATCTTATAGTGATTGAGGGCTTTCCTATGCCATAGAACCTTTCCATGTCGAAAACTGTTGAGAAAACACTTGATTTCTTGAATACATTTGACTGGAGGAACATAGCTTGACTTCTTGATATCTCAAACACGGGAGGAAAGGAGGGCTGACTGTGAAGTCTCCCAGTCAATTGAATTTATGTTGCCCAGCTAACTATTCTTTGTCTGATCTATCCTTAGGTGTGTCAAAAGATGTAATCCTATTAGGCGTAACCCTATTAGCATTGAAGCAGTCCACTATGGTAGTTAAGCAGAGTATACGTGACTATTACTAAACAGAGACATTGTTTTAATCCCTCCGCCCCCTCCACCATGGTTTAAAAGATTTTATTTTATAGGCTATACGAAGTTATTGGTCTGAAGGTTCAAATTATTTTTCTACCCCCCTCGCCCCGCTCACCCAGTAGATTGTAGGTGAAATAACAGGGCCCCGTCAATGCCATAAATGAAAATTTCCATTTCTAAAACTTAAAAACTTTGCATCTTAAATGTCTCCAGTTGGTGGTAAGTTTTGGTGGTTTTCTTGAAGTATTTTCTTCTTTACATTTGTATTCGTAATTTTGCTTTGGAACATCTCTGTATTACTTTGTATATCACTCTTCTTTTTCATTTGTATATAAAAATTCTATTTTGAATCTATCTTCATATTTAGGGGAGGCCCGAATGAAGCAATGACTGAAGGATTAAGCTGCCAATTGTTGTGAGCAAAACGAACAGAGAAGCCTGAAAATTCTTTTGAAGTGTATGTTTTGCTACCCATCAGCCCTGTGAAGATTTTTGGCTAATCCGCTATAAATTTGAGTAGGGAAATGCACTTGATCTCCTGTGGGTGTACCACTGTTTTGTTATAATTGAAACTGGGTATAGATTTGTTTGCAGAAAAGTTTTTGACTTTTCTTGAGCAAGATCACGGTTGAAAAAACTTATGTCTGTTTTACTGCAGCTTTTGTTGTTTCTTCTCTTTTCTATGGTCTTCCAGAAACGATAAAAGTTTTTTGGACCCTTGATTACATTAACATATAAAAATTCGATATTTCACATAAAGAATTAATCTTGATCCTTTATCTTTTCATGTTTTTAAACATATTTATTGCACATATTGTGGTTTGGTATCATGAGTATCAGTATTTGACGGAAAAGACTATTCCAAGTAGTATTATTGCAGAAACTGATTGGACTGCATTGTTGTTCGAACTTTGAATTCTGAAATACGGCAGTGGCACACTGTATACAACGTGCTACCGTTATTTATTCATACCAATACTGCTGTTACTCATGCTTTTCAATGGGAGAATCTTCATTAGTTTCTTTTCCTCTGCCAGATAGTAGTCTATGCTTCAATCAAGTCGGACATCCACCCTAGCTCATGTCATTGGTTTTGGGCTGTCAAATTCATTGAGCTTCTAACTAAAATAGTAATTGAATTTGGTTCTAGAAGCTTATTTGGTGAATTTGATGCACTTAGTTTCGTTGACATTAAGCTTCCATTTTACTGGGCGGGGGGGGGGGGCTCATCATGTTCAACTTCTGTGCTTGTATTGCAAGAAGAAGCTGCAAAAAAAAATAAAAAATCTCCGAAGAACTGATGTTAGAGAAGGGTATTTTGACTAAAAAATTTCGAACTGCTAAACACATGGAACTATGTTCTTGTTGACAGTCATGTATACTTTTGTGTGTGTAAGCGGTCTGTGTACTTCTGAGAGTGTTAACACCAATTCAAATTTTTTCAGGAATCCTCAAGATTGTTACTTCAAGGCCCTTGCTTCCAGTGCGGCCACCTCTGCCCTAAGACTTAATCAACGAGCACCTCCTTTTCAGTTGAGCCAAATTTATTTCGCGCAGCTGCTGCTAGAAGATAGTGCCCATTATTTGTTTTATTCTTTGACGTTTATATATTCACCCCCCTTGACACGTAAGTTGATAACTATATATGTTGATATATGTATAACTATATGTGCAAGTTCTATTGTTCGTCTGTTCAGTCTCTTTAATGATTTTCAACGAAAATTTTTAAGCTATAAATTTCAAATTTTCTGCAAATAATCTTGAAGCGACGAAAATGCAATTCTAAGCTTATATTATATAATAATAATAAATATCAATATATACATATATATATATATATATATATATATATATATATATATATATATATATATATATATATATATATATATATATATATATATATATATATATATACTCTTTGTCTAGTTTGTAAATGTCTATACATACATACTTATATTTTTATATACGATATATATATGTATACAAAAACTCAAGCTAGAAACTTGAAATTTTATGCTAGTAATACTGTAAAAATGAGAATTCAAATTAGCTATAAAAACGAAAAAAAATGCAGAAACTGAAAAGGTGATGTCATGAAATATTCATGACCGGCCAGGGAGCTAGAAACTTAAAATTTTCTGCGAAGAAATCTAGAATCACGAGGAAGCAAACTAGGCTGTTAAAAAAGAAATGATTTAAACTACAAATGTGTACAAAATTTAAATCTATGTGTACATAAATTTAATTGTTTATTTATCTGTATGTCATTCCAGTGATTGCAGCTAAACTATTTAGGCTTGGAATCGAAAATTGGCTGCGAATAATCCCAAAACCGTGAATATGCAAAGTTATATTCAAATCCAAATGTGTAAACTTAACAACAAGTTATGACGTCATTATAACAAGCGTGTGAGTGTCTGACCATAGAGTGCGGAGGGGAGATGACGTTAGGCTAAACCGCTAAATGTGTGAGGGCCAGATGCCTTACCCCTGTATTCGTGAGGGCCGAAAGCCTTAACTGCTAACTGTAGGGACCGGAGGCAGGTGACAAAAAGCTGACGAACCCAGCTTTTATCTCGTATATTTATGTACGAGACTCTGTGTTACTATTCACGCTTAAAAACAGCATCATATCTTATAAAAATGTAGTTAGGTAGTTGATATTTGCATTCTAATATCAGATTTACTAATATCAGATTTTTGTTACGAGTAAGTTCTATATATAATGTAGCTGTATGAGTTTCTGGAGGAGGGGCGCAAATAAATTTTCGCGCTCAAGTGTCAGTCATGTTTTGCACCGGCTGATGCTAGACATAACTGGGTCTTGTTTGTTTTTGTACTGACGGATTTAGCTCTTTTATTATAGATTGTTATATTTAGCTTGTCTAAAGGAAAATGACTTAGATTAAAGTTTTATTGAAACTGAATTTTATTTTATTCTAGAAAATTTCAAACTGAGTTTTCTTTGCAGTTGTTTTGCTGCCTGTTGCACTGTTCGCTATTCTTAATTTCTCCCATGCGTGTTCAGCTTGGCTTGCTGTGAGTACTTCCTTTTTGTTTCTTTATTTTTTTTTCCGTTGGGTGTTCATGAAAAATCTTGATGCTTTTTTTTAAGTAAAAGAAAGCGCAATCTAGAATACCTACCGTTTTTAGACTTAGTCCAATCGTTTTTACCAATGCCCCAGCCACACGCTAGTAACACGTATGAGTAAGAAAGCTTTATCAATGATATGTGTCTTTCCTTGATTTTGACGTCACATTTGTACTACAGAACCCAAAAAATTAAATGGCAAGAAATTTGTTTGAAATTCTGTATTTGACGGTATACATTATTGGCTCTGTAGTTGTGCATAATTTTGCTTTTATCCAACTTGCGTGACTGTAATTTGGCTTAAGAATATCCCATGCTTTTGAGAAATTATTGACCGAATCGACAAATGATAGTCATAATAATCCCATAAAACGTTTTGGATCTGAATGTTTCAGTTCTGGACTATGCCTTTTTGAGCAGACAATTGAAATCTTCTCTGTTTTTTTGTTGTTTTTTTTTCATTGCCGTTGTCAAGTTCTTCGAAACTGTTTTTAGCCATATGTGCAATCAAGTTTGACAAGAATAGTTGCGATCCAATTGTAATCATGCGGTTTTTTCCAATAAATTGCTGTTATGAGAAAAAAACAATTAAGTAGAAATTTTTTTAAAATCTTCCTTTTTTTGAAAAGTTTCTAAATTACTTTCTGTCCGATTTTAAATGCCGTAGTTTTATTATTGGCTAATCCTAGGAATATTCGTAATTTTTTCTGTTTTGGCTCAATAACTAAAATGTCGGATTGTAATATAAATGTTCGGTAAAATTTTAATGTTCAGTCGAAATTTTCGATCAGCCGTAGGTTTGTGGAATAATTGACTTTATAGTATTTTCAGCGTGAATTTGGGTTGGATGGGGAGATGTCCCCCATATGCATTTGTAAAAACGATGGAAATCTTTCGTAATTAGTCTGTAATCGGGAGACTATCAAGTAGGTTCACAGCACAAACAGATTCACACTTCGCAGCAGTGTTTTACATCTCCAATAATAATGGGCTCGTAGCGTTTTTGCTTATGCTTTCAAGGAGAGTTTCACAACTAGAGCATTCTTCAGATAATTTATCAAGAAAAATCCTAGTTTTGCATTATAAGGTCAGCCGTGTCAGTTGGGGTGGGATGGGGGGTGGCTGTATCCGTTCTTAAATTTTTTGCCCCTCTCCTCAAGATTTTGAAACCAAAATTTTTGGGGTGTTTTTATTGAAAATACCCTTTTTTAGTATTTTCGTTGGAAAGAAAATGGAAAAAGGACAAATTTGCCCCCACACCCTTGATATTGGACAATAACCCCCCCCCCCCCCGTAAATCTTTGTCATTTTATGTCACTACATGAGGCAGGTAAGTGTTTATAAAGATGGTTTTACTAAGTTTGACTGCCGAGAAATGCCCATGAGAAAAACAACATGACGGACTCAAAAAAGTTAACTCTTGTTTTGTGATGGAGACCAAACATCCGGGTGGCCCTCCAAAAGTAAATCTTGCGTTTGTTGTAAGAATTAGGCGTGGCTACACGGTAGCGTAGGAACTTAATATTAGTTAAACCTTAAAAAAAAATGTTCCTATAAGAATACAGTGTAAACCTTACTGTAAATGTCAAACTTACTCAGATAAAACGTGAAAAATCAGTCCCCTCCCCATATCGGGGTGCTTGGGTAGTTTTGGAATTAAAATTCATAACCATTATAAAATGTTGTAGACTCTGAACCCGAAGGGAAATTAGATGGTTTTGTCTGAAAGCTTTTTATTTAGAATTACTTCTTTAAAAAGGGCTATAAAAATTCAAACTTACCAGTGCAATTTGACGAAGATGAAGCCAAGAACTGGGTAAAGTAATATTTTCGTTAAAAAATTGTCCTAGAAATTGTTTCATGTAATCGAATATACCTCTAGTTCTTTGACCTACTTTGGGTCCATAACTTTCCAGACTTGAAAGAGTCTAGCTTCAAAATTCTGTATGAAGCTTTACATAAAAAGTCACCTATTTGGAATCTATAACGAAAGACAATTACTTTTTGTAACCTGATATTATTTGAAGAGTTCTGAGCATATTAAACCTAAAGGCCTATTATTTTTAAGTTATTATATTTGTATACATACTTTTTACATAAAAATTCTGTTTGAAGTAAAAAATACACACAAGGGCCATTTTATTTTTACTTTTAGATCCTAAATTTGTTGAAGACTGGCTTCGTCGCCTCTTGGTTAACTAAAAAATATTTTCATGGATTTTTGAGCCCCCCACTCTCTCTCTCTCTCTCTCGTTTCTCCCTTCCTCCCTCCCTCCCCCTGTATGCTGTGTAACTCAAGTACTTTTTTCTTCCTATTACAGCAATTAAATGAGAGCGATTTGCAAATTGGTCGAAAACTGATTGGTTTCATAGAAGCACAGAGAGTGAACATTCTAAGACTTATTGCTTACAGTGAAATACTTCTGATGCCGCTTCTTGTTATTTTAGCACTGTAAGTTTTTTTTTTCTTCTTTTCTGTATGTCTCGTATTGTTTGAAGCTGTCTAACATTTAGTTATTTGATCTTTTATGTTTAAAAAGCTTTTAATGAGAACAAAACCTAACTGAAACAAATATTAAGGTATTATCCAGATTCAGCACGGTTGTTAAGTTTTAAATTTAACAATAAAGCAGAGTTGTCTCTGTGTTTTTCTTACTATATTTTAGTCTTAGTGAATCTAAGTTCAAAATCTTCTTAGAGGTCGTTTGCTATTTTCATTATAAACTTTTTTTTTATTATTTTAGGTGTTTTACTACTTCTTTTTTTCTACTGACTAGAGAATTTAATAATGTTTCAACCGGGCACGTACAATTTTTTTTTCATATTTTCATGCACGCCTAGTCTTCGTGTAATTATTCTCTAGATGCTATGCTAAGAAAACTTTCTTTTATGAACAGCCGTGTTCTCAGGATTCAATTTTGTGTCACCAATCTCCTTTTTCGTAAATCTGCAATAGCCCTTATCGTTTCCGTATATGATATTGTTGTCAAATTGTGCTGATATTTTAACCAATTTTGGTTTACTAAGTCGCTTGGAATAGGAATAAGTAGCGAAAAAGCTATGAAGTAATTGATTGGTTTTTTGGGAGAAACGGATTGTAGTAAAATTACAACAAAGATACTATTGCAACAAGGTCGTCATGGCTTAATGTCGCCTTAGCCATTGCACTGCAGATGGCTCCTCTATCTCATCCTCTTGACAGCTTCTCCTTTGGTAACCTCCTGTAAAATCCAATAAGGGTTTAGTTTGTTTCTCACAATACCTCCTCCTCATTACGGATGGCTATTTACTAACATGATTTTGGGAATAAAGTGTTGTTGCAGACCCTAGCCATTAAAGCTGCTCGTTTGTGACGCATATACTGAATGGACTAGAAAAATGTCTTTTGTAGAATTGCATTGTGTGCCTGATAAAAAAAAGGTCGAGTCAGGGATCTGATTCTTAGGCATCAATCGTTGGGTACTAAATTACAAATATTGAACATTCGATTTATTGCTTCGTTTAATATCACTCTAACATTTTTGTTTTTTACTTCAGCTCCAGTCTTGGTATTTTGAAGATTTTCATGTACTACCGTTTCTTGTCTCTCCGATACTCGTCAAGAAGGAACCCGTACACAAGGAATAGCTTTGCTGAATTCAGGATTGTATTTGAACAGCTGGCAAATAACCCTCGATGTCCAACATTTATCCGAACTTTGATCCACAGAAGTATTAGCTTTATCAGTAGATTAGCTCCAATGGCTGTGCCTACCTAGTAAAGTTGTACTTAATTTTAGCTCTGTCAATAACTAAGTAATAAAATTTGAGTGTTTGTTTAAACTTGTGATGTACTTTTCCTGTTTTTATAAACCAATGTGCCCATGCCTCATCAACCAGTTTGTTAATGAGTCATGTTCCATGGCAACGACAGATTAAGGAACGGTTAAATATTATATATTTTTTTTTAATTCATTAGCAAATTGTTGCGAGCAGTGGTTACAATTGCAACAAACTGAAACATTATCGGTTGTCTTATTCCTTGATCTTTAGCATGAAATTCAAAACTTTTAAAGAAAACAAAAAATAGCTAGTATATTTTTTCAGCTGATAAGAGATGTCGGGCTGTTTTGTATTTCAAAATTGATGGCTTCAGTTTAACACATTTAATTATCCTTTTATATGGTCAGACAAAAATAGGGTGTATATCACACTTTTTTGAAGGAAATTCGAAAGTCATAATGATTCATTCAGTAAATTTTTATTCATTAGCCGCATCTGCAGAGGTGTTTTTACTTCACTGAATGTGGGGTTGAAAAGTCGTGATTGGAAGAAAGGATGCTTCAGTCTCTCTAGCTCGAAGCAGAGCCGTCTCGAGGGGTTGCCCCCTCCCCTCTGTGATATATCAGGTCAGGTGTGTATGGTAGATTTGAGTAAGTCACGCAAGTCAATATTTGACAAATTTTGGAGATCATGGGATCTCTGCTGATAGTATTTGCCAGAATTTTACTAATAAAATATGCTTGATTACTTCCGATAAAACGCTGAAAAATCCTTTTAATTTTCGTAAAATCTCAGGAAATTCCCTGTCTCCAAAAAACCCACATTCTTTTTAGGTTTAAGGCCTGCTGGTCGGAAAAAAATATATCTTTTTTCTAGAATATTCTTTATGTAGTCTTGGTAAAAATATACTTTAAGCAGCTTTCTTCTTAAACATAATTTCTAGGGATGTTTTTTCAATAATGTTGTATTCTTTTGACACCGTGGGAGACATCTTTGACAGAATTCCCAACATATTTGTTGGTTTTTATTCTGGTGGTTTTAATCCGTTGCTGTTTAGTTATTTCTGTGCTGACGCTCAACACTGACAATGTTTGAGGATGAATTTCGTTGCCGAAAATCATATAACATATATCTCTGCGGTTTAATTTTGTGCCTATTTTCCCGAAAATAGGACAGAAAAAAATATAATTTTCAGTAGTTTTGTCTTCTGTGTGTTTTGTAAAGAAACCTGCTTTTTTGAGCAAATAAAATTAAGGGGCAAGGAGGAGATTGGCAACAAATTCACTATTCCTTAATTTCTACTAATGGCTTGAACAGAAAGAGTGGAAAATTTGAGTCAATTTCTATCCCAAAGTTAAACTTGCGTGGCCCGTTAAGTTTGATTTATTGCGTGAATATACTTTTTCAGTAGTTTTGTCTTCTGTGTGTTTTGTAAAGAAACATTTTTTTTTAGCAAATAAAATTAAGGGGCAAGGGGAAGATTGGCAACAAATTCACTACTCCTTAATTTCTACTAATGGCCTGAACAGAAAGAGAGGAAAATTTGAGTCAATTTCTATCCCAAAGTTAAAGTTGCGTGGCCCGTTAAGTTTGATTTATTGCGTGACTTTATTTCTGCTTGTTTTATATTTTAGTACCACTCTGTACTTTTGCCTGAAAAACTTTTTTTTATTAGATGGTTGAAAAAAGGGAGACACGACTAAACAAATGCAGAGCCCCAATATCTGTATTCTTTTTGTAAACACTGCCAAAACAGCTTACAGTTTGAACTCAGCTGCTACAAAATCAATGGGGTATCCATGAGGCTTTTAATATATTATTTTAGCTGGTCCACATGAATTCTTATGATGGTGGTTTCACGTTGGCTAAGAATGCCTGTAACACTATAAGGTACGTAAGAACTAGACCTAGCTTCCGATTGGTAGATTATTTTCAGGTGACGAATCAAATAAAATTTCCCATTCTTACTCTAAGGAGCTGAGTCGCACTCGTATATTCTAGGTACTCTGATGTCAAATTGAAAATTTTCGGCTCATCTCTTTTTACAAGTTTCTTCTTCCAGGCCGTTTGTGGAAGAGGATACCATGCCGCTGAGACAGCACATTACGTTCGAATAGGCATTGGTTAATGGTTTCATTTTTCATGTTACAAAATCCGCAATATATGAGGAAGACCTAGTTCGGCCTTTGAAAGGGGAAAGCTTGAAAATTTAAACTGTCAACACTTGTATTGATCCTGTGATAATATCAGAAAATTACGATGGAAACAGAAATTATTTTCCTGGAAAACTAGATGGCAAATGTAGAGGTAGATTACAGATTGAGGACAGACTCTGCAAAAATTTCGTAGCAACCATGACAACTGACCATGACACGGTCAGAACAGGTTCTGGATTTTGTCTGGTAATTGGTCAGGTTTGTAAATTTTAATGCTCCTAAGTTTGCGATTTGGTCGTCCAGTTTTATAAACCTCTTTTCTCCACTGTGGATTTTTGGACTAAGCCTGTGTATGGGTGCTGTGAGATGACACCCTCCTTTCTTATTGAGGAAATGATTGTTTTGTAAAATAAAAGATTACATTTCTATTCTTGTCCACACAAAAGAGGGAGAGATGAAAGGGCATTATCATGATCGCCATAAGGGAATTTCACAAGAGCAAGTGCTACCATGGGGTTTGATTTTACCAATAGTCCAGTAAATCTACGAAACTCGGGGACAAAATTTTAATATAAAAGATTTTTACACCGTCTTGTAGAGAAAAAAAATTCATTACAATATATCAAAAGTCTCCAAAAATCTCCAGAGCGGAACAGGGGAAAAGTGTAAAAATTCAGGGGCAGATTTACTGTGCGCTCGAACTTCACGTCTGCTCTTTTTCTGTGCGGAGAAATCGAAAAAAGAAATTTATGCTATTTTATCGATGGACTTCGCTTGATTTCTCCCCTTAACAGGGGAGGGGGAGGGGTGAAACAGTATCCTCTAGAGTTGTGTGATATGGCTGGTCAAAATGTTGCCCCCAAGGTTCTTCGACTCGATGATTTAAAAAAACATGATATTAGATTCGAATTTTGCTTTTCTGCAGTGTTTTCACCGTAGGGAAGACAATGCATCGGGCCTTCGGAGTACGTGGGCAGATTTACTTCGACTATATAATAGAAACATAAGATAAAACTAAATGTAAAAAAATGAAACAAATCAGATAACTTTGGTAATCCCTGCAAAAGATAATTACGGTTTTGACCGAACTAAAAAGGATAAGATCAAGGATTTGTACTAAAAATCGTCTTCTTCATTGTTATCAACAAACACATCTTTATTGGAACACACAATCCTTTGGCAGTCTTTGCAAGCAAGTGTGCAAGGCAATCCATTTTTTCGGCAACTACAGCGTGAACTGTCACAGTTGGAACGCGTACAGCTGCAACGAATCACATTTAGCAGATGAGGTGGAGCAGGTCTGATGTCTGTCATGATCGGAGTGAGGCGTCCGTCACGTAATCGCCAACCAAAGTCTTTCGGGTCGAGTTCTGACGCAGTATTACGCCATTCCATTACGTGATAGAAGACTATAAAAATGAAGTTTCGCAACGATGAAGTTGGTGGAAGTCTCTCTGGGTTCACAAAAGTTGATGTCCTTGAGCTGTTCAGTTTTTCAAGAAAAACCCTTTACCTAGCTTTGCTGAGACCCTCCTCTTTCTTAGCCTTGTAGAATCACAGCAAACAATTTTCACCGGCTTGCTGGACTTCTTCCTTGGTAGAACGCGGATTAAAGAATACTTCACAGTTATTACTAAGTTCTTTATGGCTTTTCAAGAATGGCAGGACAGCCTGCTTTCTAATCTCAAACTAACGGGATGTCGTGTCGGAACCAAGACGAGCGTGGCCAATAAGAATATAGTGACAAACCTGTCCCAGCGATCTTTTGATAAAGTTGATGTGCCAGTATTTAGTTGACACTGCTCTTGACTTGGTACTGATTTCGAAGTAGAGACCCCTGGCTTCCGGAGGCAGGTGATGGCGGATAAGGATCAACAAATATGCAATCTCTCTGCATGAAGGACAGTGGACAAACTTCGTAATTGACGGTTGGACACTAGATACTTTTCGTTCGTCTAACCTGGATGACATCTTTGGTAGACGGACCTGAAGTGTAACCATCAAAGACGACGGAAGCATTTGAATACTTATGTGTCACGAGCAAGTAACTGGAGCAAATCTTTTCGAAAATGTTTCCTGTTTTCCATGGAATATGCTGGAGCAGGTATCCGCCATCGATCCGTATTTTTTCGGCTCTTTTGATAGGACGCTCACAGGTTCTGCCTTCGCTAATTTCCAAATAGCTTTCGCTAGCTGCGCTTTATCTGGCTGTCACGGCATGATTGACGATTCGAAAAGAGCAGTAGGATAGCTTGAGAGTTCAAATCTGAAAGTTTCTTCCTTATCCCCTCCGGCTGTAGTTGCCGCTGCTGCAAGACGTTGGAACAGAAGACACGTGTTAATTTGTATTTCTTCACCGTCAGCTTCGGAAATGTTGCCTTGATAGGCCATCGTAATCGCTTTGGTTTTACGTTTAAAGATGTAGCGATCGGCATTGGCGTCGTCCATTGACTTCAAAATCTCTTTTCCTATGCTGCATTTGCTTTGCCTTTGCTGCATTTGCTTTGACATCTCTTGCTGCTTTCATACCATTTGATATATTGCGCAATTGAGTGCAGTTGTCGTACGGACAGGACTTCGCAAAAAGGTTACTAAAGCCTTTTCGTCCTTTTTATCTCTTTCTATCCGAGCTGGTCTTGCGGAAACGTGCTGGTCAAATGACACGTACTCAACGCCGGTGAGTGACTGCATAAGCTCATTAATTTCAGCTCGCACTGGCATTGACATTGTCCAGATCAACCTATGCGTCTCACTCATTCCATTTCCTCTCGTAAGTCCCCCGCTTGTTTTCAGCAACCTCATCACTTGTTTCAGTATTTGCTCAATTACTAAGTCGGGAGGGAGCCCAGCCCAAAATCTATCGCTTCTTCGAGTGACAAACATCCCATCTGCAATGTCTTTATACAGCTTCGGGTTACTTTCTTTCAGCTCTTGCATTTGCTGAAGAAATATCTCACCGAATTCGTATACAGGTTGTGGCTTGCAGCTGCGAAGTAAGGGAGCATCTCAGCGAGTGCTTGAAGATACTGCACCCAGTTTCCGGTCCGTTCTGCCTTGATGGCCTTCTTAAGCACTCCGAACATTTCTGAATACTGAAACCATATTTTGTAGTCTTGTTGTTCTGCAGCGTGTTTTGAAACTCCATCATTTGTGTTTGGATTAGACTCACTACGTCTGCGTTAGACGCGTCTTCGAGGGTTACTTTCTCATTTAGTAGAGCCATACATTTTGCCGAAGCTTTTTCAAAGCCTTGATGGCTCGCACATATGTCATCTGTGCAGTCGAAATCATGCGATTTTCAAAGGAGAGTAATCTGCAATGTTGAATCTCTAAGCTCGTGCACTCTCATGGCTCTTGAAACAGCCTCACCGCTAAGGATATGCTTAATATTGTTACCGGCATATAGGCACTCGAGCACTTCTTTTATTTCTGTTTCCGTCATCAAGTGCCCGATCGTTTCAAGAAAGCTCATACGGCAATGGAGACCACCGATCATTGGAACTGCTGCCTTGAGAGAACTATCAGCAGGCTCAGCATTGATGATATTCACCCCTCTCATGTACAAAGGTCAGTCGAAAGTCACAACTGGTACCATTCCGTGCTGGCGTGCTTTATCGGAAATAAAACGTAAGATCATGCATACACAAGAAAGATCGGGGAGACTATAGTCGATCATAGACAGAAAAACAATCGACGAAGCGCCTTTGTGTGACCCATGGTGAATTGCTTGCATAAATCCACTCCATCCAACCCGTTTCATGTCTTGTATCCAGCTTGCATGCCATAGTAGGTCAATGCCATCGATCTTGTGGTCGAAGGTGGTGGTCGGGGTGAGTTTGTACACAAGACTGTTCTCCTGTTGGCTTCTGTTGTAGAAAAAGAAAGGCACTTGTCCAACCTGCTGGAGTACTTCAAGGTTTACATCTGCTCTTGGGATTATGATCGGAAATTTGGATAGCCTTGGTGTGGCAGCAGCTAGCGTGCCCATCCTATGGAAAGCACCTTTTCCGTCAATACTGCAAGTGTCGTGGTTGACATTGTCACCAATGAACTGGAGAAAAGTTCCAGAAGTCATCCCTGGAAATTCTGTATCATGAGTTACTATGATAGAACGCTCGAATTGAAGCACTTTAGAGTAAGAAGTAGAAAAACCTAGCCTATTCAGCTGGTCGATGAGAAAACGTGAACCAGGTTGCTGGTGTAGCTGGACTCTAAGGTATACTTGTAGAGGAGCGAGCAAAGATAGGGGACGGCAAGCTTGAAGTATTCCTTGACTGACTAAACCTACCAGTAGTTCCTTGTCTGAGACCTCGATTAGCAGAGAAAGAAGGAGACTCATAGATGTTGGTAAGAAATTCACAACTTTTCCCTTTTCTTCTATACTGCTCAGACTCGTGTGTTCAAAGTCTGTACACTGCACTAACTGAATGTCATTCTTAATTACTTTGGCCACTGTCCCTTTCATGAACTTCAGCTGGTCTTCTTCACTCGGCTGTGGAGTCTGTAAAAATCATGAAGGATCTCATGTGCTGTTTGTCGGAGTCACAGTCACCAGTCACAACACAATCACCAATCGTCCTTTTTCCTAGAATCACAGCACTGAAGAATCGATTTTTTCACTTCAATTGTGGTCACTTTTTGGCACTCGTCATTTTTGGCTTTTTTTCATCTCAGACGGAAGGACTAACTTTGTATTGCAAAACATACAGTTTGACTTCACATCGTATGCGTCTTGACTATATCTAGTGGATCTGTTCAGAGATTAAATAATAAAAAAACAAGTTTTCTCTGACTGAAAGTAAGGAGCGACATTAAAACATAAAACGAACAGAAATTATTCCGTATATGAAAAGGGCTGTCCCCTCCTCAATGCCTCGGTCTTTACGCTAAAGTTTTTTATTGTTTTAAAAAATAGAGTTGTGAGAAAGAGTCAAACTTTAGCGCAAAGAACGAAGCGTCGAGGAGGAGACAGCCCGTTTCGCATACGAAATAATTTCTGTTCGTTTTAAGTTTTAATGTCCCTCCTTACTTTCAGTTAAAAAAAACTTGTTTTTTAATTTAATTTCTCAATGTTTTTTAATTAGTGTAGGTTTTGATTTTGGCTCACCGTACATGAATAATTAAAACGAAATTTGCATATTGATTTTACATTTTTTTTTTTTGCTAAATGGCTTTTTCGAAATTTTGATCAGACAATTTTGAGAAAAGGGGGCGGAGGAGAGGGCATAGTTGCCCTCCAATTTTTTAATTACTTTAAAAAGGCACTTGAACTTTTAAATTTATTTACGAACGTTTTTATTAGTAGTAAATATACGTAACTTAAGTATTAACTTAAGTTACTCTTTTTTGGCTGTGTGTTACTCGTTGGGATGGGTGTGTCTTTTTTAGCTTTCTGTGTCTTTTTTAGCTTTGTGTGTCTTTTTGAGCTTTGTGTGTCTCCTTGGGTTGTGTGTGTCTTTCTGGGCTGTGTGTGTCTTTCTGGGCTGTGTGTCTGTCTCTCTTTGGGCTGTGCGTGTTTGTTTGGGCTGTGTGTGTGTCTCTTTGGGCTGTGTGTGTCTCTCTTTGGGCTGTGTGTGTTTGTTTGGGCTGTGCTTCCTTGGGAAGTTAGTGTCTCTTTAGGATGTTTATGTCTCTTTGGGATGTGCTTGTCTCTTTGGGCTGTGTGTGTCTCCTTGGGTTGTGTGTGTCTCTTTTGGCTGTCTTTTTGTCTGTGTATGTTATTTTGGAATGTATGTCTTTTTATGTTGTGTGTATTTTTGGGCTTTGTGTGTCTCTTTGGGCTTTGTGTGTCTCTTTGGGCTGTGTTTGTCTCTTTGGGCAATGGATGTTTCTTTTGGCAGTGTGTATCTCTTTGAGCTTTTTGCGTCTCTTTTGGCCGTGGGTGTCAATTTGGGATGTGTGTGTCTGCATGGGTTCTGTGTGTCTTATGGGACTTTGTGTGTCTCTTTTGGCTGTTCGTGTCTCTTTGGACTGTGTGTTTCTATTTGGGCTGGGTGTGTCTTTTTTGGATGCGTGTGCCATTTTGGGCTGTGTATATCTCTTTGGGCTATGTGTTTCTTTTTGGGATTTGTGGGTCTCTTTGGGCTGTGTGTCTCTTTGTTCAGCGTGTGTCTCTTTGGGCTGTGTTTGTCATTTTGGGCTGTTTGTGCCTCTTTGGGCTCTGTGCGTCTCTTTGGGCTGTGTATGTCTCTTCGGACTATTTTTTTCTTTTTGGGCTGTGTTTGTCTCTTTGGGCTTGGTTTGTCTCTTTGTGCTGTGTGTATCTCTTTGGGCTAATTGTGTCTCCTTGGGCTCTGTGCGTTTATTTTGGCTGTGTGTGTCTCTTTCGTCTGTGTGTGTCATTTTGGGCTGTGTCTGTCTCTTTGGATTGTGTGTGTCTTTTTGGGCTTTTTTGTGTGTGTCTGTGCGCTGTGTGTTTCTCTTTTTGCTGTATTTGTCCCTTTTGGCTTTTTGTGTCTCTTTGGGTAGTTTGTGTCTCTTTGGGATGTTTGTGTCTCTTTTGGATATTTGTGCCTCTTTGTGCTGTGTGTGTCTCCTTGGGCTGTGTATGTCTCTTTTGACTGTGTGTGTCATTTTGGTCTGTGTATCTCTTTGGGTTGTGTCACACTTTTTGGGCTTTGTGTTTCTCTTTGGGTTACATGTGTCTCTTTGGGGTGTTTGTGTCTCTTTTGGCTGTGTGTGTCTCTTTGGACTGTGTTTGTCTCTTCGGGCTATTTTTGTCTCTTTGGGCTGTGTTTGTCTCTCTGGGCTTGTGAGTCTCTTTGTGCTGTGTGTGTCTCTTTGGGCAGTGTGTTTCTACTTGGCCTGTGTGTGTTTATTTGGGCTGTGTGAACCTCTTTTGTCTGTGTGCCATTTTGGGCTGTGTCTGTCTCTTTGGGCTGTGTGTGTCTTTTTGAGCTTTTTGTGTGTTCGTCTGTGGGCTGTGTGTTTTTTTTGGGCTGTGTATGTCTCTTTGGGCTGTATGTGTCTCTTTGGGCTGTGCGGGTCTCTTTGGGTCGTGAGTGTCTTTTTGGGCTTTGTGTTTCTCTTTGGAAAGTGTGTGTCTCTGTGGGCTGTTTGTGTCTCTTTGGGCTGTTTGTGTCTCCTTGGGCTGTGCGTGTCTCTTCGGGCTTTGTGCGTCTCTTCTGGCTGTGTGAGTCATTTTTGGCAGTGTGTGTCTCGTTGGGCTGGGTGTGTCTTTTTAGCTTTGTGTGTCTTTCTGAGCTTTGTGTGTCTCTTTGGGCTGTGTGTTTCTCTTTTGGCAGTAGGTGTTATTTTTGGCTGTTTGTGTCTCCGTAGGCTGTGTGTGTCTCTTGGTGATATGTGTTTCTTTTTGGGCTTTGTGTATCTCTTTGGCCTGTTTGTCTCTCTTCGGGCTGTGTGTGTTTGGTTAAGCTGTGTTTGTCTCATTGCGGTGTGTTTGTCAGTTGTGTCTGTATTTTTTCGCCTTCGGCTGTGTGTGTCTCGTTGTTCTGCATGTGTCTCTTTGGACTGTGTGTGTGTCATTTTTGGCTGTGTATTTCTCTTCGCGTTGTGTGTTTTTCTTTGGGCTTTGTGTATCTCTTTGGGCTGTGTGTGTCTCTACGAGCTATGTGTGTCTCTTTGGGCTGTGTGTTTTCCCTTGTTCTGTATGTGTCTGTTTGGGCTATTTGTGTATCCTTAGGCTGTGTGTCTTTATTTGGAACGTGCGTGTCTCTTTTTTCTGTGTGTATCATTTTGGGCTTTTTGTGTCTCTTTGTGTCTTATTTCTTTTTGGGCTTTGTGTGTCTCTTTCGGATGTGTGTCTCTCTTTGGGATGTGTGTGTGTCTCTTTTGGCTAAATGTATCTTTTTGAGCAGTGTGCGTGTCTTTGGACTGGTTTTGTCTTTTGGGCTGTTTGTGTTTCTTTTGGCTGTGTGTGTAATTTTAGACTGTGTGTCTGTTTTGGCTGTGTGCGTTTTTTGGGCATTGTTTGTCTCTTTGGACTGTGTGTTTTTCTTTGGGCTATGTATGACTCTTTGGCTGTGTATGTCTCTTTAGGCTGTTTTTTTCATTTTCTGCTATGTGTGTCTCTTTGGGCTGTGTGTGCCTCTTTGGGATGTGTGTGTCTCTTTGGGTTGTGTATCTCTTTGGGCTATTTTCTCTCTTTGGGCTGCGTTTGTCTCTATGGGCTGTTTGTGTCTCTTTATGCTGTGTGTGTCTTTTTGGGTTGTTTTTATCTCCTTGGGATGTGTGTCTTTCTTTTGGCTGTGTGTGTCTTTTTTATCTGTATGTTTCATTTTGGTCTGTGTCTGTCTCTTTGGGCTCTGTGTGTCTTTTGGGCTTTTTGTGTCTCTTTGGTCTGTGTTTTTCTCTTTGGGCTGTGTTTGTCTCTTTGAGCTGTGTGTTTTTGGGCTTTGTATGTCTCTTTGGGCTGTTTGTGTCTCCTTGGGCTGTGTGTGTTTCTTTGGTCTCTGTGTGTCTCTTTTGTCTGTGTGTGTCATTTTGGGCTTTGTCTGTCTCTTTCGGCTGTGTATGTCTTTTGGGCTTTTGTGTCTCTTTGGGCTTTTTGTATCTCTTTGAGCAGTGTGTGTCTCTTTCGGTTGTTTTGGTCTTTTTGGGCTGTTTGTGTCTCTTTTGGCTGGGTGTGTCATTTTCGGATGTGTGTCTCTGTTTGGGCTTTATGTGCTTTTTCAGGGTTTGCCTGTCTCTTTGGGCTGTGTATGTCTCTTTTGGCTGTGTGTGTCTCTTTGGGTGGTGTGTGTCTCCTTGGACTGTGTGTCTCTCTTTGGATTGTGAGTGTCTCTTTTTGCTGTTTGTGTCATTTTGGGCTGTGTGTATTTTTTGGGGGCTGTCTTTTTCTCTTTGGGCAGTGTGTCTCTCTTTGGACTGTGTGTACCTCATTTGGTTGTGTGTTTCATGTTTGGCTGTGTGTGTTTTCTTGGGCCGTGTGCATCTCTTTCGGCTGTGTATGTCTCTTTTGGCTGTGTGTGTCATTTTGGGCTATGTGTGTCTTTTTGGGACGTGTGTTTCTTTTTGGCTTTGTGTGTCTCTTTGGGTTGTGAGTCTGTCTTTGGGCTGCATATGTCTCTTTTGGCTGTGTGTGTCTGTTTGGGATGTGTGTGTCTTTTTGGACTTTGTCTATTTAGGATGTGTGTGTCTCTTTGGGCTTTTGACTCTCTTTTGGCTGCGGGTGTCATTTCGAGCTGTTTGTTTGTTTATGCTCTGTGTGTCTCTTTGGGCTTTGTGTGTCTCTTTGGGCTGTTTTTGTCTCTTTTGGCTGTGTTTGTGTCCTTTTGGGCTGTTCGTGTCTCTTTGATCTGTGTGTGTCTCTTTGAGCTGTGTGTGTCTCTTTGGGTTGTGTGTGTCTCCTTCGGCTGTTTGTGGCTCTTTGGGCTGAGTATTTTTCTTTAGGCTATGTGTGTATCTTTTGGCTTTGTCTGTCATTTTGTGCTGATTGTGTCTCTTCGGGCTATGTGTGTATTTTTTGGCTTTATGTATATCTTTTGGCTGTGTATGTCTCTTTGGGCTATGTGTGTCTCTTTGAGCTGTTAGTGTCTCTTTTGGCTGTGTATGTAATATTAGGCTGTTTGTGTCTCTTTGGGCTATATGAGTCTTTTTATGATTTATGTGTCTCTTTTCGCTGTGTATGTGTCTTTGGGCTCTGTGTGTCTCTTGGAGCAGATTATGTCCCCTTTAGCTGTTTGTGTTTTTTTTTTTGGCTGTGTGTTTCTCTATGGGCTGTATGTGTCTCTTTGGGATGTTTGTGTCTCTTGGTGCTGTGTGTTTCTCTTTTGGCTTTGTGTTTCTCTTTGGGTTGTGTGTGTCTCGTTGGTCTGTAGGTGTCTCTTTGGGCTCCGTGTGTCATTTTGGGCTGTATATGTCTCTTGGGGCTGTGTATGTCTCTTTGAGCTATGTGTGTCTTTTTGTGCTGTGTGTGTCTGTTTTGGCGAGAATGTGTCATTTTGGGCTGTGCTTGTCTCTTTGGGCTGTGTATTTCTCTTTGGTCTGTGTGTTTCTCTTTTGGCGAGACAATTAAACCATTGTATTAGTGAGTTTGGTAATCATTGAGGCATTAGCATGGCTCTAAGTAGCATATTACTTAGTAATATGACACTTTTGAGACTTAGATATACTTTAGACAAAGTGATAAGAGAAGAACAGTGCGGTTTAAGAAAGGGTAGAGGATGTTTCGACCAGCTTACCACCCCTTAGGTCAATAATCGAGAGGTACCTGTGTTATCAAATACCTTTGGTCCTCAGTCTTATAGATTATGAGCAAGCTTTGGATTCTGTTGATAGAAGAGTTTTAGAGAGGGTTTTATCGTTGTATGGTACACGTGACAAATACATTAAAGTGGTTAGAGCTATGTACGAAACTAAGACTGCAGTGCTTAAGGTAGGAAATGAGGTTAGCAGCTGGTTTCGTATTAGATCAGGAGTTAAGCATGGCTATGTTCTATCCCCCTTTATATTGATCATTTTGATGATGGGGAGGAAATGAATTGAGCATCCTAGATGAAAGTGTGAGCAAAATGAATGAGCTTTTAAATATTTGCGAGTTCAGGGTGCTAGAATAGGTTTGAAAACTAATGTTAAGAAGACTTTGTCGCTAAGGCTAGGAATAAGGGAGGATGAAAATGCGATGTTAGGTTACGAGATTTTCGAAGGTGCAAATGAAAATGAAAAGGTGACGCTGGGTAACAAAAGATTGATGAGATGGACAGCCTTAGTGAAGTTGGTAGTATCATAGGCAGTGCAATACCACTGCTTAAGTAAAGAATGATGTTGGCACAATGTATTTTTTTAATTTGTTTTAGACCAGGGCGATTCGTATCGAAGGAGTTGTCGTAGAAACTTTAAAAAGCCTAATTTGATCGGAAATTGAAAGGACTAGTTCCCTTTTTAATAGTCAAAAGTATTTCCCTAAACACACCCAATCAAAATTTTTAAACAGCCATTTTGTTCGACGTGGTTGAAAGGTCCAGAAATTATGTACTTGATGATGACACCCCCCCCCCATGACACAGCCCTCAGAGCAAGTATTGCAAGTTATGCCCTTTTCGCGTATAAGGTTTATATAGGAAGCATTGTCGTTGAAACTTTGGACGATTTGGCAGTTATTGGGGATGGGGAGACGGCAAAGTTTCCTATAGTAGGCATTAACTATTTAAACGGTCAATATCCTGCAATACTTGAGGGGATAGATATTCCTGAGATGGTCATTGAGCATTTTAAAATTGGTGCTTTAGTGTTACAGTATGAAACAAAAGTTTGCATAGGGTAAGCGTAAAGATAAAAAGGGGTAATGTATTCAGTGAGGGCACCGTCCATTGAATCACTGAAATACTGAGTATGGCTTCTTTACGAGCCTGCCACAGAGCCCGACCTTATTGGACATATTTACCTATTACTAATATTAGTCGGGTTTTAATTCAAGGGAAGAAAATTACACGTCACTATTGCCCAATGTGTCTATTAGCTTTCCAAACAGAATTAAAATGAAAACATCACTTGAGGCACTGTAAGTGTCATAGGTACCAGTCTGTTGAGACGGTTTTGGGTTATCAAACTATCTTACGTTCCAAGAATTTTCAGAATTCACTCTTGCAGAGCGACAAGGTGGCTTCAAACATCGAAGCCAAACTCATGGATATGTACGATCGGTCGAACTCAAATTGTGTTAAAGAAAATAAAACCATTGCAGTCTTTTATGCCCATGCGAAAAGAGATGCGAGCAATACCATGCAATTGGTAGAGGTTTTAGACGTTGGTGGGGGAAGATTGAGAAGGCGCGGCCATGGTTGCACTTATTAAAATTGCCAATAAGTCAATTTCACGGCTGAGTAATACAAATTATCCAATAAGTCAATCACCAGAGGATGAGTTGGCAATTAAAAATAAAGAAATGTATTGGTTTTACAAGGGGAAATTTGTTGATGGTAGTGGAGTAAAGCCAATCTGTGACCATAATAATTTAAGTAATCCAATTTTATCGGGAGGAGTAACTTTCTTGGACTGGCACATAAATCATGTAATTTAATTGATAAAAAGCAATATTTTCTACCGGTTTACATGCAAAATTCCAAATATGGCTTAAAATTCATTTTACCAGTGTTGGCACGTTTGCAGAAAACTGAAGATGTAGATGGCACATGGGTAGATGGTTATTTTGCTTATAACATCATACCCAAATCATCTGAGAAGTTGCTTCTCTTGGCAATGAAATTGAAAACAGTTAAAAATGATAAAACGTACTCGAACAAAATCCTTTTTTTAGATTCTTATAGTTTTTCCCTAAATCACAAAGTCAATTAATTCAGGCACAAAAATGGACGACTTTAATAGTTTCTCCTCCTAAAACAGCGCTTTCCAGATTCAGAAATGTATGATTCTTTTACGATTAAGGGCATATAGCAATATGAGTACTACAGCTCCATCTCGAGGCTACATGAGGAAAAATCGCCACCTATCAAACCGTTTTATAAGTCACTTCATGATTGTCAATGCACCACTGCCGACTATGAATCTGCTAGATAAAAGGTTTGGGCCAAGGGAGGTTGTAAAAATGGAGAGGATTATTGTAAAATGTACCTGGCTAAAAATGTATTGACGCTGTTGGATATTGTCTGTAAAAACACGGGTAAAATTTACAAAAATTTGGGATGTATTTTGGTTACTATTTTTCTACTTCTCATTTGGTAACGAAGTTAATTCTTACAATCAGTACAGAAAAAATATGTCTGATCACCGACGAGGATCAGCACTTATTGGTAGAGAGATGCATGTAGGGAGGGCATGTTTTTCACGGAGTTTGTATCGTGGAAACTGACCTGCCTGGACAGCGCACCGGTGAAAAGTCGGATGTAGTTTTTCGGGATATGAACTCCCTTTATTTTTCGCAATGTCTCACTACTCTTTACCGTATGAGAATTGCAAATGGCTGGAAAATCCTTGTGATCCAAATTTTGCTGACATTGCCACTGTTGAGGAGAACGAACCACAAGGATGGTTTTTTGAAATTGATGGTGAAATACCAGGGAAACTTTGTGAGTCGGTAAATGATTTTTTTTTCTCCCATGGATAAGCAGACCGATGCCTAGGGATTCACTGAGTTCCTATAATATTTTTTTCTTAGAGGATGGGGGTATGCACTGGACACCTTCAAAACAAAAACTTATTGCCGATCTTCATCCTAAACAGAACATTGTTCTACGTAAAGTTCTTTTGCGGTGGATGCTGGTCAACGGTTTCAAGGTCACAAAGATCCATAGACCCCTTCAATTCGATCAGAAGCCATATATGAAGACTTTTATTGACACCTTTGTCAGTAAACGCTCTGAGGAAAAAACCAAGGATGAAAAACAAATCTTAAAGTTCATTTTAAATTCATCCTTCGGTAAGATATGCGAGAGTGTGTACCACAAGAGTTGTTGTGACGTTGTAACCGACCCAAAATAATGTACCTAAATCATTACCGATCCGAATTTCAGTTTGTTCCAGATCATATACTCCAATATCGTCCTTTTAAATAGAAATAAGAAGTGTAGTTTTAATTAAAATCATTGCTGCTGGCAGTGCAATTTTAAAAACTTCAAAAAAACTTATGTTTAAATTTTGTTACAATGTCTGTAAGCACTAATGGCCGGGGGAGGGACAAGTTCAAGTATTTTACGGGGATACAGACTCACTTTTGCTAAAAGTTAAGACTTAAAATTTATTAGAAGATTTTGAAAAAGATGAGCACATTAACTCTCGAATGGACTACACCAACTGGGGCAAGTCCATTCACCTGGAGCTAGTGAACCTCCAGGCCCCAAATAAGTTATTATGTCTAAAATCTGAGAGGAGGAGGGACATAATTTCCAATAGTGTGCTTGCAGGTCATACGGTGTACTGTGTGCAAACGCTCAGTGAGGAAATAAAAAAAGTGTGCAAAGGGGCGCCTAAACACAATGTAAAGGAAAATTTCAACATGAGTATTTATAGAAACTGTGTAGAAAATAATTTAGTCCCAAGGGCGAAGGTCATGGTGATTCGCTCTTTAAAGTGTAAAAACTACGCATTCACATCGGAAAAAATGCCGTGTCAGCCATATCGGACCAAGTCTATTTGTGCGCGGACGGTGTGAAAGTACTGCCACACGGTCATTACCTACCTCAGATCAAGATGAATGTGTAAAGTAAAGAAATCATCTAGGTCTGGAGAAAATTCAATAGTTGGTGTGAGGAGGGTCCGAAAAGTCTTCAGCTCAGCAAAGTTTTCTTATTTTGTTCTTGTAGTTTATATATCTTTTTACGCAATGCGGAATCGTTGTTGTTTTAAAAATTGCTTAATATTGTACTATTATTTTACCTTTTGCCAGACCCCCGGCCTGGGCCCTGCCTTAGGCTGCTGCAGCAGCCTCCGTGTGCTCCATGGGACCCGGCCGCATCCGGTCTTTCGGATGGGATCCTTTTCTAAGTGCCATTTAAATGTCCAAGTGTTTTTTTTGCTGATTACTGCCTATTTAAATATTTCTGAGTGATTATTTCATGTTGTTGACCATTTTTAACGTAAATATGTTACAAAATATCTGTAGTGCATTTATTTATAATTCCAAATAGATAAATATCCTTTTTGAACCCACTTTGGCAGAAAAGTAGGAGATAGCAAATTGGCACAGGACTTCTGAAAAGTTATATGAATATCGTCCTTGTTTAGAGTTATCATTGCACCATCCACATTTGTCTCTAAGCATTAAGTTACACAGTCCAAACAAAATGGAGGAACTTTCATCCACTATTGCGTTATTGTATGCAAGTATTAGGAAAATTGGGAAAGTCAGTGGATCTTTTTACTTTGGAGTTGTGGTTCCAGGAACTTGCAAAAGGGACGTTTTTAGGGCCAAATTCTCATTAGCTGTTCTTCCTGTCAATATTCAGGGAGATTTATCTTCTATCATCTCTTCAGCTGGATGAATATAATTGGACAGCCCTTTTCCTACGATGTGATTAGGCTTTAAAATGGAATTTTACTCCCCAGCTATAGTAAAGTATTTTTATATTGAAGTAAAAGATTGTACTTACACTATACTATTGGACGACTTTTATTTAAATCTGTTATTTTGATAAGATCCTATTTAGCTACTATTTTTGGCCCGGGTCCAATGGGTTCTGGCACTATATGATCCAGGTGATTCCCCAGGAATAATATTTTTCCAGTGAATCCTAAAAAACACAAAAACTAAAAACACAAAAACAACAACCTAAGGCTGAAGATAAAGCTGTAATCTCAATTACTGTCAGTGGATCAGCTACCCCAATTGGTTGTGTAGATGTGGCTTTTGGGTTTCAAACAGTTCTTGGTAGCAAACTGTAAGTAAAGAGCGACAGGGCTCAATAGTAATTGAAACTCTGAAAAGCAGAATTTTGATATAGATAGGGAAAATTGTTTCCCAGGGGTGATCGTATCAAACCAAAGGCCCTAGAAGACTGGAAGAGAGTCCTTTTGATCAGAAATTAAAAGTTCTAAGGCCCATTCTGAGTAGCCAAAAGATTGAAGGGCAACTAGCCCCCATCCTACGCCCCTTTTTGCCAAAAATTTTGGGAATTTTGGATCAAAATTTTGATATTACCATTTGTTTCAGCATAGTTGGAAGGTCTCAAAACTATTCACTTGGAGATAACATGACCCCAAACACAGCGTTATGGAAATAATTAATTAGAAGCATTAAAATATGTATTTAATTAATTTTGAAAATATTTAAATATGTACTTAACTATATATAAGATCAAATAATTTAAATATATCATTTTTTTCTGTATTTAAATACAAATTAAATTTTTCCAATATTCATAAATACATTTGTCTATAAAACACAATTTTCTAGAGTTTTTACTGTTATTTAGGACTGCATTTGTATAATTAGCTTTTTAAGATGTTTATTTAGAAGAAGATCCATAAGAACACTGTACTCGACGCAAGCTATATTTGTAGAATATGTATATATAAAAACAACAAAAGTTCAGTGGCTAAGGCAAAATTCTTAATTGGTAGTCATTGCTAGTATTCAGGTTTTTTCTTAAGAATTAAGGCAAAATTCTTAATTGGTTGTCATTGCTAGTATTCAGGTTTTTGAAGTAAGGAAAGAATTTAAAGTGTTTTAACTGAACAGGACTGAATACTGAGCGTATTAAAATTAAACTGAAAAGTATTGTCTGCGTCGTAAAAGTACAAGGCGCTAAAAATAGATGGGACATATGTGGAGAAGCCATTTTTGAGAAGTTATTAAAATCTTTGTCTATGCTTGAAGCTTTTACTTCTTATCAGGCAAATAATAATATCAGGTTAAAACACAGACTCATGTGGAGGTGAGACTGGTGATACGCATAAAAATGGTCAACATCATAATATCTAATAGCAAGTAGCCTTGTAAATGTCTAATTGCCAGTATTTTTAATTACTGGTTGCTGCTCTTTTTATAACAAGTTTTTTCTCTTTTAAACCTCAAAGCTCAATTTAACAATTTTAAACTTGTTCCTTCAACGTTAAAGACAAGGTTTAAGAAGCAAAATAGCTTTTCATTCAGGTAAGAATAATTTGTGGGTCTTTGAATATAGTCTGCAATATAATCGCTTTAGAAGACTCAGACTAAAGCGTGGACGCGCAAACTGTAAGGAGATTCAGGCTAAATTTTCTATTTCTGCAGTGCATATAAGCCTGAAGAAGAAGCTTTTGGACTTTTACTTCTCTACCGCTAGACTGGTTTGCCTAGTATTGTAACAGGAAAATTGAAATATTTCACAAATGGGGAATGAAAAAAAGTACATTTCTTCACATGTGCATTATTTCTGTCTAAATATCTTGAACAAAATTAAAGACATTGTTACTAAACTTTGGTGCAATTATATCTTGCTCTGTTGAGGTTGTTTATTTTCTACTTATTTTCTTACTTACTTCTATATACCCCCAGGGCATAACTTATAAGGCTTGCCCTGAAGACTGTGGGGGGAGTGTCCTGCTCAAAGGTATAATTTTCTGAACTTTAAACTGCACGGAACAAAATGGCTATCTCAACATTTTGATTGGATGTGTTTGGGGAAATAATGGGCATGGAAGGGGTGTTAGTTGCCTTCCAATCACTTTCGACGAATAAGAAGAGCTCTATCCATTTCAATTTCCAATCGGACGAGCCCTTTTTGAAGTTTATATGGCAACGCGTTCTATAAAAACCTTATATGCCTCCAAGGCATAACTTACAACCCTTGCCCTGAGGGTTGTGTGTTGGAGGGGGGGGGGCTATCATCCTCAAAGACCGAATTTCCAGATCTTTCAACTACGTTGAACAACATGGCTATCTTAAAATAATGATTGGATGTGTTTCGGGAAATGGTGGGCGTGAAAGGGGTTTTAAAGGGTTTTAAATGCCTTCCAATCCCTTTTGACTATTAAAAGGGACACTAGCCCTTTGAATTTTCAATCGAATGAGCCTTTTTTGAAGTTTCTACAACAACGTTTTCTAACTTACGAGCCTTGCCCTGAGGGCTCTGGGGGAGTGTCTACCTCAAAAACATGATTTCTATCTGGAAATCAACCACGCTGATCAAAATGGCTATCTCAAAATTTTGATTGAATGTGTTTCGGGAAATGGTGGGCGTTAAAGGGGTGTTAGTTGTCTTCAATCGTTTTTGACTATTAAAAAGGGCACAAGCCACTCCAATTTCCAATCGAATGAGACCTTTTCGAAGTTTTTCCGACAACTCCTTCAATAAGAAGTGCCCTAGAATGGAAAAAGACGAAAAAAATAATGAAACATTGTTCTAACATCGTTCTTTACTTTACGTTCTTTACTATGATAGACTCTAGGTGAAACTAACTTAGCTTTGTTTAATGACGAAACTGTATTTTTAGGTGGCAGTGATTGGTACGCTATCAAAATATAATATTAACTGGTAGTTTAGAGTTTTCATAAAATCGATAGGTGCTTCCTTTTTTTCCAAAAATCATGTTCATAATCATCTCGAATTAGCCCTTTTTGAGTTTCTTCGACAACGTTTTCTATAAACACCTTATATGCCCCCAGGGCATAAATTACAACCCTTGCTCTAAGGGCTGTTAGGGTGGTTGTCATCCTCTAAGACCTAATTTCCCGAACTTTCAACAACGTTAAAAAAAATGGCTATCCCAGAATTTTGATTGGATGTGTTTGGGGAAATGGCAAGCCTGAGAGGGGCGTTAGTCGCTGTCCAATCACTTTCAACTTTAAAAAAAGGCCCTAGCCCTTTCAATTTCCAACTAAATGAGCCCTTTTGAAATTTTACGACACCGCTTTCAATAAAAACCTAATATGCCCCAACTCCCCAACTCTTGCCTGAGGGCTGGGGGGGCTGTCATCCTAAATGACCTAATTTCCAGAACTTTCTACAACGTTGAACAAAATGTTGTCTGACAATTTTGATTGGATGTGTTTGGGGGAATGGTGGGCGTGAGAGGGGGGTTAGTTACCCTCCAATCACTTTCGACTATTAAAAATGGAACTAGCCCTCTCAATTTCCAATTGAATGAGCCCCTTTTCAAGTTTTTAGGCCAACTCTATCTCTAAAAACCTTATATGCCATCAGGGCATAACTTACAACCTTTGCCCTGGGGGCTCTGGGGGGTTTGCCATCCTTAAATACCTAATTTCTGGAACTTTGAACTATGTTGAACAAAATGGCTATCTCTATACTTTGATTGAATGTTTTTGGGGAAATGTGGGCGTGAGAGGGGGGTTAATTACTCTCCACTCACTTTCGACTATTAAAAAGGGCAATTTCAATTTCCAATCAAATGAGCCCTTAATAAATTTCTACAACAACTTTCTATGTAAACCTTAAATGCCCCCACGGCATAACTTACAACCCTTGCACTGAGGACTGTCAGGGAGTTGTCATCCTAAAAGACCTAATTTCTAGAACCTTCAACTACGTTGAACAAAATGGACATTTCAAAATCTTTATTGGATGTGTTTGGGGAAAGGGTGGGCGTGAGAGGGGGTTAGTTGCCCTTCAATCACTTTCGACTATTAAATAGGGCACTAGCTTTTTAAATTTCCAATTGAATGAGCCCTTTTTGAAGTTTCTACAACATCGATTTTATATAAAAACCTTATAGGCCCACAGGGCATAGCTTACAACCCTTGCCCTGAGGGCTGTAGGGGGGGTTGTCTTCCTTAAAGACCTAATTTCCAAAACTTCCAACTACGTTGAATAAAATGGCTATATACAAAGTTTGGTTGTATGTGTTTGGGGAAAAGGTGGGTGTGACAGGGGGTAGTTGCTCTCAAATCACTTTAGACTATTAAAAAGGGCATTAGCCCTTTGAATTTCCAATCGAAAGAGCCCTTTTTCAAGCTTCTACGACAAAGATTTCAATAAAAGACTTATATGCCCCCAGGGAATAACTTATAAGCCTTGCCCTGAAGACTGTGGGGGGAGTGTCCTGCTCAAAGGTATAATTTCTTGAACTTTAAACTACGTGGAACAAAATGGCTATCTCACAATTTTGATTGGATGTGTTGGGGAAATGGTGGGCGTGGACGGGGTGTTAGTTGCCTTCCAATCACTTTTGACTATTAAAAAGGGCACTAGCCATTTCAATTTCCAATCGAATGAGCCCTTTTTGAAGTTTCTACGACAACATGTTCTATAAAAACCTTATATTCCCCCAGAGAATAACTTACTACCCTTGCCCCAAGGGCTAATGCGGGGGGGCGTCATCCTCAAAGACCTAATTTCCAGAACTTTCAACTACGTTGAACAAAATGGCTATCTTAAAATTTTGATTGGATGTGTTTCGGGAAATGGTGGGCGTGGAAGGGGTGCTAGTTACCTTCCAATCCCTTTTGACAACCGGTACTAACTCTTTGAATTTCCAATCGAATGAGCGATTTTTGAAGTTTCTATGACAGTGCTGTTTTTAAAAACCTTATATGCCACTAAGGCACAACTTAAAGCCCTTGCCCTGAGGACTCTGGGGGAGTGTCCCCCTCATAAGTATATTTTCTATTTGGAAATCAACTATGCTAAACAAAATGGCTATCTCAGAATTTTAATTGGATGTGTTTCGGAAAATGGTGGGCGTGGAAGGGGCTGTTAGTTGTCTTCCAAATACTTTCGACTATTGAAGAGGGCACAAGCCCCAATTTCCAATCGAATGAGCCATTTTCGAAGTTTCTACGACAGTTCCTTCGATAAGAAGTGCCCTAGTATGGCAAAAAGAAGAAAACAAAATAATACATTGTGCCAACATCATTCTTTACTTAGGCAGTGCCATTGCGCTGCCTATGATAGACTCTAGGTGACACTAACTTAGCTTTGCTTAATGACGAAACTGTATTTTTAGGTGCCAGTGATCGGTACACTATCAAATTCTAATATTAACTGACAGTTTTGAGTTTTCATAAAATCGCTAAATGCTTCCCTTTATTCAAAAATCATATTCATAATCATCAGTAACTTATCTCTAATCTCGTAACATCCATATTTAAGAAAATCTTTTACCACACTATCAGCAATTTGTGCTTATTATGTTTTGATCATTTTAGTACTGCCATGAATTCTTCCTCAGAAAACAAATCTTCCTTCCTATCCAAAGTGTCGCAAACCTTTTTATTCCTTTTCATATCTATTCCTGTTATTCTATTAATTAAAAAAAACAAGTTTTTTAAACTGAAAGTAAGGAGCGACATTAAAACTTAAAACGAACAGAAATTATTCCGTATATGAAAGGGACTGTCACCTCCTCAACGCCACGCTCTTTACGCAAAATTTTTTTTTTTTTTTAAAAAATATAGTTGTGAGACAGCGTCAAACTTTAGCGTAACGAGCGCGGCGTTGAGGAGGGGACAGTCCCTTTCATATACGGAATAATTTCTGTTCGTTTTAAGTTTTAATGTCGCTCCTTACTTTCAGTTTAAAAAATTTGTTTTTTTTATTTAATTTTTGAAAGTTTTTGAATAAATGCAGGTTTTGATCTTGGCTCACCGTACATGAATAATTAAAACAAAATTGTCATATTAATTTACTTATATTTACTTAAATGGCTTTCTCGAAACTTGTTTAATTTTAAGTACGAACGTTTTTATTAGTAATAAATATATATAACTTACGAATTAACATACGTAAAAAACTTATATATTAAAATATTTATGATACGTGCATTATGGGGTTCGCCCCCTAGTCAATACCTTACTCTTCAAGCAAAAGTTCAAATTTTGTTCCAATTCTTTAAAAATGACCACTTAATCACAAAGGCCGTTAATTAGAATAAATAGCTCTTATGAAAGTACTAAAAAATCTTTGGCTTAAAGAGCGAGGTATTGACTACGGGGTGAACCCAATCATATATGTAATATTTTCTGTTCGTTTAAAGTTTCGATGTTGCTGCTATTGCAGTTGAAATAATTGTTTTTTATATTAAATTTCTGATCTTTTTTAAATAATGCTGGGAAGTCTGGTGTCTCCTTCATAGCAATGTCCCTTCCCCCATGACAACTTCCTTCATGGAAAGATCCTCCCACATACCCCCCGACCCCCCCCCCCCTCCCACTACCAGCAAAAATCTCCCCTGAAAACGTCTGTATATTTCCCAATAACCAATACTATATGTTAACATTGGGTAAAGTTCATAACTTTCAGCCCTCTCCCCGGGAACTTCGGAGCATTAAGTCATCCTAAAAGACATACCTTATAATATTTTCGAACATGCTGAACAAAATGGCTATCTCAAAATTTTGATCGGGTGACTTTGGGAAAAAAAATGAGAGTGGGAGGGGGCCTAGTTGCCCTCCATTTTTTTGGTCACTTAAAAAGGGCACTAGAATTTTTAATTTCCATTCCAATGAGCCCTCCCACGATATTCTAGGACCACTGGGTCGATACGATCACCCCTGGGGAAAAAAAACAAACAAACAAATAAACACGCACCCGTGATCTTTCGCCTGGCAAAAAATGCAAAATTCCACATTTTTGTAGATGGGAGCTTGAAACCTCTACAGTAGGGTTCTCTGATACGCTGAACATGATGGTGGGATTTTCATTCAGGTTCTATGGCTTTTAGGGTGTCTGTACCCCTTTTCTTGAAAATCAGCTAAATCTTCTCTTATGCGTGAATTTTGAGAAGTAGGAATCAAACTTGATGAAACTTATATATTTCATATTAGTATTAATATCGAATTCTTTTGATGCATGTATTTGTATCAAAATAACGTTTTCTAGAGTTTTGGTTACCATTGAGCTGGGTCGCTCCTTACTTACAGTTCGTTACCACGAACTGTTTGATATCATGGTTAAGCACATTGTCAAAATCTTCTGCCCATCTCTCTTTAACTCTTTTCTTTTACTATAGCCCCGTTCCTATCTTTAACTTGGACAAGTCCAGATTGACTATTCCCTCGCAATTTATTTATATGCCAGCACAATGCTTTACCGTTATGCCAAATAGCTGCATTTTCCAGAGCTTTGGCGATTTTATTCATGGCCTACACTTCACGCCTCCTTAATTTATATTTTAATGCTTTATCTACTTTCCTTGTATTCCACTTATTTTCATAGAATCTATCACTCAAATTATTCTTATTCATGCGCCTCCTCCTCTCTATCAAACATTAATCATTTTCACTAATACTGTAGCTGCGTTTTTAACTTCCTTACCTAAGACACCATCCACGACTTCACGAACTATGTTCCTAAAATTATTCATTCATCTTCCAAATTATCAAATTTCAAACTGTTCAGTTTAGTAGCAATCTTTTTCTGTAAAATTTCTCTCAAGTTTTCATCCTGGAGTACACCAACATCATAGCCTCCCGGAAGGTAGTTATCTTTTGTAAATTACAGCTTTGGATTAACCCTAGACACTACTAAATGGCGTTCTTCACTTTTAACATCAATAACAGCACTTTTTATACCCTAATATCTTGTATCGATCCTGCCAGTCTTTGGTTTACAATAACATAATCAATAAGGTTACTGTCTTAACGTCAGGTGAATACTTTGTTAACTTATGAACTATTTTATGACCAATTACTATATAGGTTATAACTAGATTGTTAAACATACAAAATTTTAACAGTCTGTAACCATTACTGTTTTTTTTTTCTCAACACAGTTTACCTACGCTTGGATACCATCTATCCCTATTTCTACCAACCTGGATGTTAAAATCTCCCAATAAAAATACCATATTTTTACCTGGGACACAGTCTATTTGTTCCTGTAGCTGTAAGTAAAATTTGTATAACTCGCTACTGTCTCCTTTAGTCAGTTCCATAGGGGTATATACTACTATGGTTGATACTTTATATTTTTTTTTGTCACAAAATGAGTGAATTTCATGCTATTATTAATACTTTCCCAACCTAAAACAGACTTAGCAGCTTCCCCATTCATCATGGCTTAGAACCAGAGAGCCAGAAGTTCCTGCGACCGCCAGTTGAATGGAGGCTTTGTGCAATCCTAAGCCCATATTAGTCCCAACATGATTTTTCACACTTGGCGATGTTCTTCTATCAACAAGAATCGAAACCCAGCACAGACCATGTCAAACACATTACCCCCGACTCATTATATATTCATATCTTTAAATATTATGCTACTACTGGAAAGAAGCACATAATAGGTAGCTTAGTTAAGAAGAAGTTTCTAAACCAAAAAAGTCCATCAAATCAGACCAAACCCATAAGATATTATCCATTCATCAGAATCCATTGCAAATGCTTCGTCGTTTACTAGGCTATAATTTCATCGAGGGCCGACAATCCTCAAGATCACTCTACAGTGCTGTTACCAATCGCTGTTTTGGATAGGAAAACTCGTGAAGGTTCATCCTGATACCACTGAGGCCATGTAAGCAGGGTTTCCCTTTCGGGGAAAAGGACGGACAAAGGGAACTTATGCCGGAGCAGAGAACCCAAAACATCTTACAGCGCCGGACAATCTCTAACCTTTTATAACCAGCCCATCCTCTTCATATTAATACTGATTCACTTGGATGACGGAAATGGATAAGCTTTAATCCCAAGATTAAAATAATAATACGAAAATTGTGCAATAAAATAAGCAAGAATCTAAATAAAAAGATGGAATGACTGAGGGAATGGGAAATTAGGGCTCCTGAAGTGAAATACATTTTAAAAGTAAATAATGTTAATAAATATAATGTATAAAAGAAAAATAAGATCAATAAAGGGGAAAATTTTTAATGCTGTGTGCCAATTCAAATAAATTATCAAAATATATTGCAGGGAATCAAGAGATCTGCTGCAAGTGAGAGAATATGCTGTTTGAGAAAATGTTTTGAAATTTTTGGCGGGCCCAGGCCCCTTCAACCCCTTAAATACACCACTGACTATTCTGTCTGTAAGCTGTTTTTCCTGTTTTCTGGCTGGAAAGCAATATCGATAGACTTTTACAAAGTTAATTAGCATGTTAGCTTATTTAGGACACCGAAATCAACAAATTGCTGCGAAAACAAGCCTGATATATAAATATCTTTAAATATATATATATATATATATATATATATATATATATATATATATATATATATATATATATATATATATATATATATATAGTGGCGGCGGGTCGCCGGTTCCGGCGGCAAGCTGACGTGCCGCCAAAGTTCTTCTCCGCGCTGACACGTCTTTCATCAACTGGTTGTCGCTGATAAATCAATGCGGCTTCGGGATCTACCTGGTACATTTCACCCCCTACCTTGAAAATTGTCAGGGGCGTTCATGATCGCCCCGCTTCCTTATTTTGCCCTAAAGGCATGTTATGAATATTATCTCTTATATTTCATACAAAAATATTTCCGCAAAAACAGAGCAATCATCTCATTGCACTTATATTATAGGTTTTTCCGAACAGATTCTTGTGTGTCATGAAAGATTATAGACTAATCTCTACATCCCCCCATCATTGTTCTATATTTCTGCTGGTTCATCCATTAAGGGCTAGGCACAAGTAGCTGATTTAGGGAACCGATTTCAGCATCAGTGGACAAACGACAGCAGTAAGAAAAATTTGTTGAAAGAAAAATTTATCGCGCAAAAATTTCAAAAAAAAATCATGGACACAAATTGTAAACTGGAGTTTATTAATCGTTGCTTGATTGATCTCAGCTTTGTTCTCAGTTTAGTTCTCAGCTCAGTAGTGGGGTTTTTCACCACAGATACCTATGGCTGACTATTTATCTGTATCCCTATTTTTGTGATGATCATGATGAAAATCAGCGCTGATTTTGTAAATCGGCACCGAAAACTAGAAAATTTTTCGAGCTGAAATCAACTCCGATTTCTTTTAAAATAGGCGCTGATTTGGAAATCAGTTCCCGAAATCAGCTACGTGTGCCCAGCCCTTAAGTTCTGTTAAATTTAATCCAGCTCTAGTTTTTTATTCGATAACACTGCACAACGAAAGTTCATAACACTACCACAACAATAATTGAAATTACGGGAAAAAATAATCTTGAAGATGAATCCACAAGCAACGCAGATTTCTAAGAAACGAAAGGTAAGAAACCTACCAGTATAAGGAATTTCTTCTCCATACTCTTCTATTTTGGGTTTTCAACCAGTGGTCTTCACTATTGAAGTTATTAGCTATTGTTTACATATATTCTTAGACTGTCATGTCATCCTTAAAAAACATTTAGTCATACGCCCTTGATTATTCTAAAAAAAAATTAATTCAGTTATAGGCGAATAGATTGTTATAGCTTAAAATCTCACTCTAATAGCCTAACAGGAATTACATTTCGAAAGTTAAACCATAGAAAAATAAACTGAAAATCAAGGTAGCCTATACTGTTGTTTTGTTAAAATTCTGGTAAATTTTCAGTAGAAGGTATTTTGAAGTACCTACCTCCACTCCTCTCTAGAGAGTCCTTACCTTTAAAAATTTGTGTGTTTCAAAAGTGAAACCTTGCAAAACATATCTTCTGCTTAAATGAAGTACAGTAAAATCATTTTCAGTTTCACAACTTTGCTCAATCCCAATTTATAAGGTTTTAAAGATGTGCAAATACATTTCCTAAATTTTGAAAAAAAAAACAATGATATGGCTTAAAATTCTACTAAAATAATGGGAATTGCATTTTCAGAACTAAAGCACAAGAAAAAGAAACTGAAAATTAAGGTAAAATGTTGTTTTGTCAAAATTTCAATAGGTTCATTTTCAGAAAAAGGACCATGATACTTGGAAAGAGCATAAAATGAGGAATCTAATTGTAATACCTTAATTTTACCAAAATGCTACCTTTAGAATTGTTAAACTGCTATATATTTGCCCATGCCACTTAACATTAAATGAAATACAAGAATATTATTTTCAGCTTTTTTAATTTTTCAAGGAGGGGGGGGGGCATTTGACTGAGTGCCTGTCATGCAGGCCAAATGTCAGGACTCTCTAGAGGGATAAGAGGTGGAGGTGGGTACTTCAAAATACCTTCCCAGGAACTACTTTAGCCTGTAGACCCATCCCTGAAAGTTTCATTTTCCTAACCTAACCCCTTTCCAAGACAGCCAAAAGTACCTAAAGTAGAATTTTCTCTTTTTTCAGGAGCGATTGTATCAATCCAGTAGTCCTAGAATATTGCAATGGTGCTCATTTGAATGGAAATTAAAAGTTGTAGTGCCCTTTTTGAAGTGACCAATAAAATGGAGGGCAGCTATGCCTCCTCCCGTGCTCATTTCTTTCCCAAAGTCATCCAATCAAAATTTTGAGATAGCCATTTAGTTCAGCCATTTAGTCAAGAATCTAATAACTATGTCTTTAAGTTTGAATTAATCCCCCATAGTTCCCAGAGGAAGGGCTGCAAGTTGTGAACTTTGCCTATTCTTTACATATAGTATAGGTTATGGCAAAATATGCAGACATTTTCAGGGTGGTTGGGGAAGGGGGTTAAATGGGAGGATCTTTTTCATGGTGGCATTTTTTGTAGAATTTCTGATCATTATTTAAAAAACGATCAGAAATTGAATCATAAAAAAACAAGTTTTTTAACTGAAAGTAAGGAGCAAAATTAAAACTTAAATTAAATAGATATTATATATATGAGTGGTTTGCCCCCTTGTCAATGCCTCACTCTTTACACTAAAGTTTTTTTGGTACTTTCAAAAGAGCAATTTATTCTAATTTATTAGATTTTGTGATTTGGGGGTCATTCTTAAAGAATTGGAACAAAATTTGAACTTAAGCATAAAGAGTGAGGTATTGACAAGGGGGCAAACCCCCTCATATATGTAATAATTTCTGTTTGTTTTAAGTTTTGATGTTGCTCCTTACTTTCAGTTGAAAAACATTGTTTTTTATTTAATATAAAATAGAATCAAATAACAGACAAGCACAACTTATTTCTGCAACCACTGAAGACAGTAATCTTATGGCTATTATAGATAGTAAGCAGAATTATACATCATGCCCAATAATGGTTATTGGTAAATCATCACAAAAACTGGGGTAATCAAAAGAACAATCTCCTCAAGAGCTCTGCAGACTATGCTAAAGCTGAGCAAGGCCCTAGATTGGCCATATAGAAAGTATAGAAAGATAATTGCCTCTCCTACTAATAAGGATGATGTAGCTCCCCTTGAATCCATTCAAAGAAAGATTACAGCAAGTATAGAGGGGTTTGAAAGTTGGTAGAATTCTAGACATGCTGCTTTTTGCTAACTTGGAAAGTGGTTAGCTTGGGAAAAATAAAACTTTCAGTAATGATGCTATGGCCAAAAACACTCTGGGAAGGTTTTACCATGCTACTATCTTAACCTTCTTCTGATTTCTATTCTTTAGAGATGTGCCTACTGTACTGGTCAATATCTATTGGAATTTAGTCAGAATAACAATCTACCTTAATCAAACAGTTTTTTTTTTGCTGGTTTTTGTTCTGAAAATGCAATTTGTGTTATTTGAATAAAATTTTTAGCCATATCAATGTTTTTTTTCTAAATTTATGTAATGTAGTTGCAGATCTTTGAAACTTCATAAATTGGAATTGAGCAAAGTTGTGAAGCTGAAAATGCTTTTGTTCTTCTTCATTTAAATAGAAGATCCATTTTGTAAAACAAAGATTTTTAAAGGTCAGTGCCCTCTGGAGTTAGGTACTTCAAAGCACCATCTCAAGACATTCTTTAGTCTGTAGATGCATCCCTGAAAGTTTTATTTTCCTTACCCAACTCCTTTCTAAGATAGCAAAAAGTAGCTAAGGTAGAATATTACGTTTTTTTTCAGGGGTGACTGTATCAACCCAGTGGTCCTAGAATATTGTGAGAGGGCTCATTTGGATAGAAATGAAAAGTTCTAATGGCCATTTTAAGTAACTAAAAATGGAGGGCAACTAGGCCCCCTCTCATGCTCATTTGTTTCCCAAGTCATCCAATCAAAATTTTGAGATATCTATTTTGTTCAGCATAGTCAAAAAATCTATGTCTTTAAGGATGAATTACTCCCCAACAGTCCCCAGAGGAAGGGCTGCAAGTTGTGAACTTTGTTGATTCTTACATATAGTATAGGTTATTGTAAAGTATGCAGACATTTTCATGTTTTTTTTTCTGGTGGGGGTGGGGAAGGGGGTTACATAGGAGGATCTTTCCATGGTGGCATTTTTCATGGAATTTTCCATGAAGGGGGTACCAGATTTCACAGCATTATTTAAAAATGATCAAAAGTTAAAGTATAAACAAATTTTTTTCAACTGAAAGTAAGGAGCAACATTAAAACTTAAAACAAACAGAAATTATTAGATAGGGGAGGGGGGGTGCCCTCTTGTCAATACCTCACTCTTTACACTTAAGTTTTTTTTTAGTACTTTCAAAAGAGCTATTTATTCTAACTAACCAGCCTTTTTGATTTGGAGGTCACTTTAAGAATTGGAACAAAATTCAAACTTTAGCATAAGGAGTGAGGTATTGACAAGGGGGGCAAACCCCCTCATATATGTAATAATTTCTGCTTGTATTAAGTTTTGATGTTGTTCCTTACTTTCTGTTGAATAACATTGTTTTTTATTTGATATAAAATAGAATCAAATAACAGACAAGCACAACTGGTTTCTGTAACCACTGAAGGCAGTGATCTTAAGGTTATTATAGATAGTAAGCTGAATTTCACATCACACACAAGAATGGTTATTGGTAAACCATGAAAAAAATTGGGGTAATGAAAAGAACAATCTCCTCCAGAGCTCTGCAGACTATGCTAAAGCTGAGCAAGGCCCTAGACTGGTCAGTCATAGTATAGAAAGACTATTGCCTCTCCTACTAATAAGGATAATGTAGCTCCCCTTGAATCCATTCAAAGAAAGGTCACAACAAGTATACAGGGGTTTGAAAGTTGGTAAAATTATAGACAGGCTGTTTTTTGCTAACATGGAAAGTGGTCAGGTTAGGAAAATAAAACTTTCAGTAATGATTCTATGGCCAAAAAGTCACTCTGGGAAGGTTTTACCAAGCTACTATGTTAACCTTCTTCTGATTTCTATTCTTTAGAAATGTGCCTACTTGACTGGTCAATATCAATTGGAATTTAGTAAGATTTTTTTTTATCTAGGTAATGTAGTTGCAGATCTTTGAAACTTCATAAATTGGTATTGAGCAAAGTAGTGAAGCTAAAAATACTTTTGTTCTTCTTCATTTAAATAGAAGATCCATTTTGCAAAATTTTACTTTTGCCAAACAAGGATTTTTAAAGGTTGGTGCTTTCTGTAGTTAGGTACTTCAAAGTACCTTCTCAAGACATTCTTCAGTCTGTAGATCCATGCCTGAAAGTTTCATTTTCCTAACCTGACTCCTTTTCAAGATAGCAAAGAGTAGCTAAAATAAAATTTTACCTTTTTTTCAGTGGTGATTGTATCAACCCAGTGGTCCTAGAGTATTGTGAGAGGGCTCATTTGAATGGAAATTAAAAGTGCTTTCTCATTTTTTTCTTGTGGGGGGGGGGGTACATGGGAGGATCTTTCCATGGTGGCATTTTTCATTGAATTTTTCATGAAGGGGGGACTGGATATCACAGCAATATTCAAAAATGTTCAGAAGTTAAATAAAACAAAATCAAGTTTTTTTTCAACTGAAAGTAAGGAGCAACATTGAAACTTAAAACAAACAGAAATTATTATATATATGAGGGAGTCTGCCCTTTTGTCAATACCTCACTCTTTACACTGTTTTTTTTGGTACTTTCAAAAGAGCTATTACCTTAAATCTTAAACCTTAAATTGCATCTTCTAGCAACTAAGGTTGAAGAACCTGTAGATGTTGCCAAGTAACATTGACTTGATAATCTTCATGGCACAGTTGAATTATCACTATATATATCTATACTGGACAACAGTTCATAACACAATTCATAATGACAGGACAATTTAACACAATTTTCATATTTACAGGACAGTTTGGTTTTGTTTTTGGGTTCACTATATGTATTGGTGGCTGGGCATAATCAGGGGTTAAAGGGGGTGGGTGGCATCTAATAGATCCTACTCCATGATCACCTTAAATTACCTTAAATTGCATGTCCAGCAAGATAAGGTGGTGTTGAGCCTCCTGTAGAAATCTTGCTGTTGGTGTTTTAAGGTTATGATTTGACATCCCAGTTCAGCCTCCATTCAGCATTGTTCCAGTCTTGATCAACTCCTTTCTTGAAGGCATCTAGAGTTTTAGATTGGATGGTGGCTTTGGATAGGCTGTTCCAGAGTGGGATGGAACGGACTGAGAAGAACTGTTGGCGCTCTTGCTTGATGAAACAGGGGGCCTGCAGCTTCTTGGTGTGTCCTCTTGTGGTAGTTGAGAAGGATGGGGAAAAGATATGACTAAATAGGTCATTTTCTAGCAACTTACAAGTTGCTATTACGTCTCTTCTTTTCCTACAGTATACTAAGGTAGGGAGGTTGAATAAGGTGAGATGTTCCTTGTAAGATTTGTCTTGGAATGCAGAGATAAGCTTAGTTGCTCTTCTTTGGACACTCAAGTACTTTCACATCCATCTTATAGTACGGAGAGGCTAAGGTCATGCCAAATTCCAGGTGAGGACAGACCATGGCTTTGTACAGTTTTGTAATCACTCCTGACTTCCTGGTGGTAAATGTTTGCTTCATGAGGCCAAGGGCTTGATTTGCTTTTGCAACTTGAGCTCATGTGTGGCAGTGAAGCTTCAGCTCACTATCAACAATAACCCCCAGGTCCTTCTCCTCACTGACTGCCTCAAGCTGGGCATCTCCTATGTGATATGCTAGTTTTGGATTATTGCATCCAAGATGTAGAACTTTACATTTTAAGGCATTGAACTGTAGACACCAATCCGATGACCATCTAGATAGTCTGTCCAGATCTTCTTGCATAGTTGACAGATTTAGGTTGTTCCGGGCCAGTCCTAGGAGCTTTGGAACAAAATTCAAACTTTAGCATAAGGAGTGAGGTATTGACAAGGGGGGCAAACCCCCTCATATATGTAATAATTTCTGCTTGTATTAAGTTTTGATGTTGTTCCTTACTTTCTGTTGAATAACATTGTTTTTTATTTGATATAAAATAGAATCAAATAACAGACAAGCACAACTGGTTTCTGTAACCACTGAAGGCAGTGATCTTAAGGTTATTATAGATAGTAAGCTGAATTTCACATCACACACAAGAATGGTTATTGGTAAACCATGAAAAAAATTGGGGTAATGAAAAGAACAATCTCCTCCAGAGCTCTGCAGACTATGCTAAAGCTGAGCAAGGCCCTAGACTGGTCAGTCATAGTATAGAAAGACTATTGCCTCTCCTACTAATAAGGATAATGTAGCTCCCCTTGAATCCATTCAAAGAAAGGTCACAACAAGTATACAGGGGTTTGAAAGTTGGTAAAATTATAGACAGGCTGTTTTTTGCTAACATGGAAAGTGGTCAGGTTAGGAAAATAAAACTTTCAGTAATGATTCTATGGCCAAAAAGTCACTCTGGGAAGGTTTTACCAAGCTACTATGTTAACCTTCTTCTGATTTCTATTCTTTAGAAATGTGCCTACTTGACTGGTCAATATCAATTGGAATTTAGTAAGATTTTTTTTTATCTAGGTAATGTAGTTGCAGATCTTTGAAACTTCATAAATTGGTATTGAGCAAAGTAGTGAAGCTAAAAATACTTTTGTTCTTCTTCATTTAAATAGAAGATCCATTTTGCAAAATTTTACTTTTGCCAAACAAGGATTTTTAAAGGTTGGTGCTTTCTGTAGTTAGGTACTTCAAAGTACCTTCTCAAGACATTCTTCAGTCTGTAGATCCATGCCTGAAAGTTTCATTTTCCTAACCTGACTCCTTTTCAAGATAGCAAAGAGTAGCTAAAATAAAATTTTACATTTTTTTCAGTGGTGATTGTATCAACCCAGTGGTCCTAGAGTATTGTGAGAGGGCTCATTTGAATGGAAATTAAAAGTGCTTTCTCATTTTTTTCTTGTGGGGGGGGGTACATGGGAGGATCTTTCCATGGTGGCATTTTTCATTGAATTTTTCATGAAGGGGGGACTGGATATCACAGCAATATTCAAAAATGTTCAGAAGTTAAATAAAACAAAATCAAGTTTTTTTTCAACTGAAAGTAAGGAGCAACATTGAAACTTAAAACAAACAGAAATTATTATATATATGAGGGAGTCTGCCCTTTTGTCAATACCTCACTCTTTACACTGTTTTTTTTGGTACTTTCAAAAGAGCTATTACCTTAAATCTTAAACCTTAAATTGCATCTTCTAGCAACTAAGGTTGAAGAACCTGTAGATGTTGCCAAGTAACATTGACTTGATAATCTTCATGGCACAGTTGAATTATCACTATATATATCTATACTGGACAACAGTTCATAACACAATTCATAATGACAGGACAATTTAACACAATTTTCATATTTACAGGACAGTTTGGTTTTGTTTTTGGGTTCACTATATGTATTGGTGGCTGGGCATAATCAGGGGTTAAAGGGGGTGGGTGGCATCTAATAGATCCTACTCCATGATCACCTTAAATTACCTTAATTTGCATGTCCAGCAAGATAAGGTGGTTTGAACCTCCTGTAGAAAATTTTGCTGGTGATGTTTTAAGGTTATAATCTGACATCGGTTTAGCCTCCATTCAGCATTGATCCAGTCTTGATCAACTCCTTTCTTGAAGGCATCTGGAGTTTTAGATTGGACGGTGGCTTTGGATAGGCTGTTCCAGAGTGGGATGGAATGGACTGAGAAGAACTGTTGGTGCTCTTGCTTGATGAAACGGGGGGCCTGCAGCTTCTTGGTGTGTCCTCTTGTGGTAGTTGAGAAGGATGGGGAAAAGATATGACTTAATAGGTCATTTTCTAGCAACTTACGAGTTGCTATTACGTCTCTTCTTTTCCTACAGTATACTAAGGTAGGGAGGTTGAATAAGGTGAGATGTTCCTTGTAAGATTTGTCTTGGAATGCAGAGATAAGCTTAGTTGCTCTTCTTTGGACACTCAAGTACTTTCACATCCATCTTATAGTACAGAGAGGCTAGGGTCATGCCAAATTCCAGGTGAGGACAGACCATGGCTTTGTACAGTTTTGTAATCACTCCTGACTTCCTAGTGGTAAATGTTTGCTTTATGAGGCCAAGGGCTTGATTTGCTTTTGCAACTTGAGCTCATGTGTGGCAGTGAAGCTTCAGCTCACTGTCAACAATAACCCCCAGGTCCTTCTCCTCACTGACTGCCTCAAGCTGGGCATCTCCTATGTGATATGCAAGTTTTGGATTATTGCGTCCAAGATGTAGAACTTTACATTTTAAGGCATTGAACTGTAGACACCAATCTGATGACCATCTAGATAGTCTGTCCAGATCTTCTTACATAGTTGATAGATTTAGGTTGTTCTGGTCCAGTCCTAGGAGCTTGCAGTCATCAGCATATAGTATCAAAGGATTATTCAGGTTTGTTTTACATTCATTGATGGATATACTGAATAATGCGAGCCCCAGCATGGTGCCCTGTGGCACTCCACTGGTGACTGGTAGCAGTTCAGAATAGACAGCATTGCCATTGCAGTTTTACACCAACACCCTCTGAGTGCAGCCAGTTAGAAAGGCTTCTATCCAAGTTACTATATCTTCATGCACTCCATATGCCTTTAATTTCGAAATTAGTAGTTTGTGTTTAACTTTGTCAAAGGCTTTGGCTTGGTCGAGCAATATGACATCCACAGGCTGACCAGTATCCAAGAGTCTAGTCACAAAATTATATGACTCAATTAGATTAGTATCAATTGAGTGGCCTTTTCAAAAGCCATGTAGGCTTTTGCAAAGCAATTGGTTTTTCTCGAGGTGGGAGACCAGTGCATTGTTTATGATGCCCTCAAGTACTTTACATACAACTGATGTGAGACTTATAGGCTGATAGTTACTAGCAAGATCCCTTCTCCCTTTCTTGTGTATTGGCTTGATGTTGGCTTGCTTCCAATCATTTGGAAGTATTTTGGAAGTGAGGGACATCTTAAACATCATAGCAATTGGTTTGGCAAAGTATTCAGCAGTTTCTTTTAACAGTCTTGGGTGTAGGTTATCAGGTCCAGCAGCTTTGTTAGCGTCAAGTTTTTTTAGTCTCTTCTTAATGTCCTCTTTACAAATAATTGGCATGACCATTGGTTCTGGGATTAGTTCTTCTGGTAGAGGAAGAGGTATATTGGTTGTGGGTAGGGCAGAGGAATTGGTACAAAAACTGGAATTCAGGAGGTATACTTTTTCTTTTGTACCAAAAGCTTTTATACCATTCTCTCTCATTAGATCTGGGATATCTTGTTTAGATGGGTTAGCTGCAGAGACATGTCACCAAAACATCTTTGGGTTCTGTTTTGAGTTAGCTGCAATTGCATCTTTGTGGTCCCTCATAACCTTCCGAGTCAAATTTCTTAGTCTGCTTCTACATTTCTTAAGCCTGTCATGGTGGTTATCACATTTAAATTTTACATACTTCTCTTTTCTTTTTCTTCATTGCTCTTTTTACTTCAAAAAAAGATGCTGGTTTGTCACACTGTGTCTTCAATGACTTGCCACTCCAATCATTGTCAAAACAAACCTTGAAGCTATCAACTGATCTGGCTGACACAGTACATTTGCTAAGTGAATTCCACAATGGAATAACAATTGGTGAAGAAGTTGAACTTCTTGTGCTTTCTGCTCAATTTTTAATACAGTTTTATGGGATTTCCTCATGTTCTGGTATATTCATTGTGATCAAGAATGGGCTTGATGGTGTCACTGGTCATCATCTTAAATGCAAGGATGACATCTCTCTCTATGGTACACTAGGGTAGGTAGGTAAAGCTTTTCTAGTTGTTGCTTGTAGGAGATTTGATTTTTTCACAAAAGGGAGCTTGGTTGCTCTACACTGGACCTTCTCAAGAATCTCCATGTCACACTTAAAGTGGGGGTTGGCAACTGACATACCAAACTCGAGATGCTCAAGGGCTGTGTAAAGCTTCTTGATAACTCTTGGTTGGTGACTCGTTACTGAATGCTTGATCAAACCATGGACCTTGTTTGCCTTAGCTGCTTGGTTCTGATAGTGACTATGAAACTTAAGCTTATCATCAATTAATACCCCAAGATCACACTCTTTCTTGGCACTCTGAATGGGCATTTTGTGACCTGCAGAGTCAATCATTTGATAACTATGGCAGGGATTGTTTGGACCAAGATGAAGGACTTTGCATTTGTGGGAGTTGAACTCAAGCATCCAGGCTGTTGCCCACAGACAGAGGTTGCAGAGATCTTCTTGCAGAGGAGGAAAATTTTCGTGAGTGGTTGCTGGACCAAATAGTTTGGAATCATCTGCATAAAGTACCAAGCCATTCTTGACCACCTCAGGAGCATCATTTATGTAAAGGTTAAACAATGTTGGGCCTAGTTTGGACCACTCTTAATGTGAACTGGTGTGGAATAGATGAGGTCACTTCTTTCATCATATACAGCAACAATCTGGGTTCTGTTGGATAAGAAGTTTTGAATCATCATTATCTATCTGATATACTGACAGCTTGATCATCAGGTAGCAGTGCGATGATTTATCAAAGGCATTAGCCTGATCCAGTAGTAACACGTCGACTGGGAAACCCTGCTCCAGCAGATCAGTTACAGATTCATAAGCTAGTATAAGATTTGTTTTGATAGACATGCCTTTCCTGAAGCCATGCTGACCACCAAAAAGAAAGCCATTCTTGGTCATATGTGCTATAATTGCATCATTGACTTTCCCTTCATTAAGTTTGGCCACCACTGAGGTCAGGCTAATAGGTCGATAGTTCTCAGGCCGGGTTCTAGATCCTTTCTTGGATGTTAGATTAATTATGGCTGTCCGCTAATCTGCAAGTAGGATACTAGTTTGAAGAGACAGCTTGAATAGCAAACAGAGCGGCTCAGCTACTATATCTGCAAGTTCTTTCAGGAGCCTGGGATATATACCATCTGGGCCTTTAGCTTTGTTGGGGTCTAGTTTACTCAGCCTTTTCTTAATCTTGTCTGTGATATTTGGTAGATACAGTTCATAGCCCTTTTCATAGGCTGGTTCAGGTGTGGCAGTGTTTTTGGTGCCTTCATGAATGAAAATGAAGTACATTTTCTCTCAGCTTGGAGCAGAGTATTCTTAAAATTTTGCCAGGCTAGCTCAATGTCACCCTTGACAATCACTTGGTCCCATTTTACTGTGTATTATCTCCCTGATTTTGCTGTAGTTGGTGTAAGTTTGTTTAGTGCAATTGTTTTTCTGTTGACTAAGCAGCAAGTCATGGCATATACAAACGTGGTCGCTGGCACCAATAGGGGGGAGGAACTCATTGTTGACTAACAATCCTGGATTGTTAGTGATTGTCAAATCTAGAAGGGATGGCGTTTGGTTATTTTTTATACCAGGTCGGTTGGTCTATTACCTGATATAATCTATTGCTACCCAAATATTCAAAAAATGGGTTACTGACATTGGAGCTTTGTAGATAACTCAATCCCTCAACCCATTTGACATCTGGTAGATTCAGGTCTCCAAGAAGAATTAAGTCCTGATTATCATTATTGGATGCTTGTTCAGCCAACTGAATTAGAGCTTGGTAAGATGCTTGGGCATCTGGACAACTGGGGCTTCTATATATATAACATATCAGTAATGGTATTCCCTCATTAACAATACTGACAAAAACACTCTTAAGCCAAGGGGAATAATCATGATTGAAAGATAAATCTATAACCTGTAATCCTTCCTTTGTGTAGATGGTGGTGCCTCTCCTGGGGTTAATAGACAAATTTGAGAACAGGCAATATCCTGATATGGTTTTCTGCCAGTGGATTGCTTGAGTTCTTGGGGGTCAATTCACAAATACACAGTATATCATAATGTTCAGTGGTGGCTGCCAATTTCAGTTCCAGAAGCTTGTTTCTTAATGCAGGCCTCCCACTGGGTTCATAATTATGAAAAAAGTTCATATTTTTAACCTAAGTTCATAAATGGTTCATGATTTAGAAAAAAAGTTCATATAGTTCATATTTTTCTTGCCATCAGATGGAAACCACTTGCTATTGTCATCTTTTTCCTTGTAAAGGACAAGCAAAGCAACTCTGCAAGAGCTTTATTTAAAACGTTTCAAACTGTAACACTGCATGTTTTGTGAAGATGTGGAGCTTCTCCACGTCGTTTTCTGAAACATGTGCCAAGTTGATGGCTCACCCTCATTTCGTTGGCTAAACCTTGTTTCAGCTGAGAGACTTGATGAGCAATGGGGTGCTCTTGGTGAGCATTTCCTGAAATTCAACCCTAAGAAAAGACCAGAAACAATGAAGTCCAGCAGATACCGGGAGATATCTAGCAGTCTCAAGTGTACCACAACCAAAGCATTAGTTCTCTTTGTCATATTTTTCGAAAATCTATTTGCTCAGTTCACAGAGTTGTTTCAACGTAAAGAACCACCTATCCACATTCTGTATGACGAAATGCGTCGACTAGTAATGATGACCGCCAGCCGTTTTGTCAAACAGAGTGCTTTGACTGATATTCAGAAGAAAAAAAAAACTTTTTCTGAGCTCTCCCATTCAAGCGGGGATTTTCTTCCATCTAATAAAATAGCATGCGGTGACGTCGTGGAAAAACACCTGTCGAAGGTACAAAAAGTTGATGCTCTGAACTTCAGGAGTAGTGCCAGAACTGCTTACCTGGCCGCTTGCCGCCATGTTGAAGAGAAATCACTAAGTCCAAGTGCTCTTCAGCATTTCTGGTGCCTGCAGATGGATGATTCAAATCCAGAGACAAGAACAAGTAACTTTGTGAAAATCGTTGGGTTTATGCCTTTCCTTGTGAATACTGAAGCTGCCAGTGATGAATGGAACTTGTTCCAGCTGGAACCAAGCTTGCCTAAGAACATGACTTCATCAACGATTGATGTTTTATGGAACTCGGTTTTAGTCTGAAAAACTATCAAGGACAGACAGAATATCCCTTTGTTTCAAAGATAGTAAAAGCAGCTCTCTGCATTCGCATGGGAACGCTGACGTTGAACATGATTTTTCCCGGTCAAGACGGATCATGCCCAAGGAAAATTCATTGATGAAAGTGAAAATGCTCAATTCTAGACTGATAGTCTCTGACGCTCTATTGAAGTTTGAGAACAGGCCCGAGTTAGTCCCTATTACCATAGAGTTGTTAAATTTGGGGAGAAATGCATGTCAGAGCTATAAACTGTACCCGGAAACTGAGCCATCTAAACAGGCTGAAGAGGAGTCCAAAAGGAAGAAGAAGAAGAAGAGGAAAAAAGAGGATGTTATGTGGGAAGAAGATCATTGAATACCCAGAAAAAGATTTGATTGAGAAGAAGTCAGTTGAGAAGGAAAAGAGACAAGTAGCAGAAAGGCTTCTTCAAGAAGCTAATGAGAACCCAAAAAAAGCCATAGATACCAAAGATATTGTAGAAAGTAGGATCTAGGCTTTGAGCTGTTAAGAAGGTAGATTTAGATGCGTGAAGAAGATAAAGCAGCCGGAGAGGTTGATTTGATACAGAGCAGGGTAAACAAACGAAAGTTGTCCTTAATTTCAGCATATTTAAAAAAAAAAACAAGTAGAGTGGAGTATTTTTTAGTGGTGTGTTCTGTACTGTTGTATTGAAAAACTCATGAAAAAACAACACCAAAAAACAAAAAGAATATGTGCACCAGTGATGAAAACACCAACTACCGCTTTTTGTGTCCACAGACAGTTTGTCTGGTGCACATATTGTAAATTTAGGTTCATAAAAAGTGCAATCAAAAGTTCATATTTTTGTGGTCAAAAGTTTATAAAGTTCATATTTTTCACAAAAAATCTAGTGGGAGGCCTGTTAATGTATCAATGTTCATGTAAAACAGTTTCAACACTTTCTTTCCACTGACTGGGTTGTTATTGTGTATTACTTTTGGTAAACTTTTATGGCTTTTTCTTGTTGAGCTAGAGCCTCAGCAAGAACAAAAAGTATCACTATCATCATCATTACTAATACTACTAGAAAACGAACTATTTACAGTTTAGCTTATTTCAGTGGATAATGGAGTCCAATACTCCATTACTCTTCCGTTTTTTTGAAGCCTGATTCAGTTTTCGCTTTTATCTTTCTGCCTTTGTACAATCAAAGGGAAACTGCACTTTCCCCTTCAGCTTTCTTGATTTAGTTACAATCTCCTTTTTAGCCTTGTAACTGTCTGTGAGGAAAAGAACAAGCCTAGGGCGGTCACTTGGTTTTGGAGAATTGTTTCCAAGTTGGTGTGGTTTCAGGACCTTAACAGATGGTAGGCTGTACGATTGGGTAAGATGGCCCTGAATAAACATTTGGATGTCAGCAGCCTCTTCACACGATTCTGGTATTCCATATGCCACAATGTTAAGCTGACGTTTCTCTCTTTCTCTGTCCCCACAAATAATATTTCTCATGTTACTTTCAAACTTCTTTGTACTGTCGCTATGAGACTGGCTCAGCTTATGTTTAACTAGGTCTTCTATTTTAGTTTCTACCTCGGTTAGGGAACATTTATTTGCGACATCACTTTCTAAGTCCGAGATCCTACTATTCATGTTTACTAGTTCTTGCTTGAAATCTATGATCTGATTAAGCAAAGCAGTTACAGCTTTGGAGACAGTTGATTCAATTAGCTTTTGAGTGGTGTCTGAGTCTAGACTGGTGTTTCCACTAACCATACAAACTGGGCAAAACCATTCACATGTGAGTCTATCAGTCATTTTTGGAACAGTGCATATTCTGAATGTGAGATCCCTATGCACTCTGTCCATAACCATTTATCACAACTGTCACATGATATGGCTGAAGAATGTTCATCAAGTTGTACCTGACAGCTACCACATTCATCCTTGTTCTTTCTAGGACTTACCCAGATTCTCTTATTGTTAGTTTTGGGTGGCCTTCTATACTACAGAAGGGTAATGTCAATATTTTCTCAATTTTCAGTTCTTTGCAATAAAGCAAGATGATACTGTCAGAGCTAACTCACCAAGAAAATTTGGCAACACCAGTGTTACAAGCTTTAAAGATTTAGCTGTAGATGGGACCTGCAAGAAGTGCAACACACAAATCACCTTATCCCAGCAATTTAAGGATAAAAAATCCTGCTAGTACTTTAGCGGCTCTTGAATGTTCATTGTTTCTCACTTCTGCACAAGCTATCTCTGAGAAATGCAGCCCAAAATATATTGCTGAAAATGCGCGAAAAGTGGCTGGGTCACTGATCTATGGTGGTATTGAAATACAACAATTAATTTATTCTAATTAAACAGCCTTTGTGATTTTGAGGTCACTTTAAGAATTGGAACAAAATTCAAAATTTAGCATAAAGAGTGAGGTATTGACAAGGGGACCCCACTCATATACATAATAATTTCTGTTTGTTTTAAGTTTTAATGTTGCTCCATACTTAATATTGGAATTTTTTTTTGTTTTTATTTAATATAAAATAGAACCAAATAACAGACAACCACAACTTATTTCTGTAACCACTGAAGACAGTGATTTTAAGGTTATTATAGGTAATAAGCTGAGTTTCACATCTTGCACAAGAATGGTTATTGATAATCATCACAAAACTGGGGTAATAAAAAGAACAATCTCCTTCATAGCTCTGCAGACTATGCTAAAGCTGAACAAGGCCCTAGATTGGTCAGTCATAGTATAGAAAGACTATTGCCTCTCCTACTAATTAGGATGTTGTAGCTCCTCTTGAATCCATTCAAAGAAAGGTCACAGCAAGTATAGAGGGGTTTGAAAGTTGGTAGAATTCTAGACATGCTGCTTTTTGCTAACTTGGAAAGTGGTTAGCTTGGGAAAATAAAACTTTCAGTAATGATTCCAGGGCCAAAAACATACTCTGGGAAGGTTTTACCTAGCTATTATTTATTTATTTATTTATACCAAAATATGGTAAGCTTTAACAAGCTTGTCGCACTAAACAATTATAAAAAAGTCTATGACAATGTTGATGACATAACATAAACATACAGTAACTGAAACATACACTCTGAAAACATAATAACTGAAACATACAGTAGCATACCAAACTAACTGAAACACATCTGTTAATAATTGGAAAATACCAAAAAGTAAACCTACAAAATAACTGAAAACATACTGGTCACAAATCAGCTAATACAAAAGTAAAAATATTCTCAAAATGGATTGTGATAAGACCTAGTATAGAAATCTGTAGAGGCTAAACTACTTTGGTGACTATGGTACTTGCAACTATTTCCAATGGAAGTGAATTCCAAGTCTTCCACACTCAGCTAGACAGAGTTTTGGCCTATTCTTTTCTGTGAACATTGTGGGTAAATTTGGTGTTGGTGTTGATGGGTACTACTGTATTCTGTAAAAGTGAAAAAGTTAGTTGGGGTGGTATTATCAATGTTCCTAGCAATGCAAAATGTATTTATTAGGTTGGCTCTATCATATCAGAACTGAAGACTAGGCAACTGTAGTCTCTGCATTCTCTGGTGGTAAGGTAGATGACTCAGGTAAGGTATGAGTTTGGTGGCCCTACATTGCACTCTCTCAACCCTCTCTATATCCCTCTTATTAAGGAGATGCCATACTGATGAGCAATACTCAAGTATTGGATTACAGTGGATACATAAAGTGAAACCAGTGAATGAAGATTAAACTTAGAAAATGTACACTTTAAACACAGCAATTGGTAATTTGCCTTATGGGTGATATCCAGTACATGTTTATCAAACTTGAGACTTGAATCAAATCCCAAGGTCTTGAACATATTCCACACTTGAAATTGATTTACCATCAACAAAGTTATGGTAATGTTGAGGGAGTCTATGCAAATAGTGCACAGCATTGCACTTGGTTTCATTAGAATTTGCAGTACACCACCAGCCCGGAGCAACCAAATCCTCTTGAAGTAAAGAAATCTCATGCTCACTCATGACTGACCTGTAGATTTTCATATCATCTGCAAACATTTTTAAGGCCAAATTACTAACAACACCTAGCAAGTCATTGATCAAAAGGCAGAAGAGTACTGGCCTACCACCACCTTGTGGAACTCCACTTATGATAGACATGGGTGATGACAGAGCATCACCTACTGCAACCTCTTTGGTTCTATTTGTAAGATAATCTGTTATCCATGCTTTAGTTTGTGAGCCAATACCATATAGTTGACATTTATTTATCAGAAGTGGGATGGAAATTTTGTCAAATGCTTTGGAAAAGTCGATATAAATACAATCAAACAAAATACCATTATCCGCCATCAATTGAAAATTATGAATCACCTCAAGAAGTTGTGTGTTACAATATCATTGTTTACGGAAACCATGCTGAGCAGAATGCCATAAATTATTTCCCTCAAAATGTGCCTGGATTCTGCTCACCACAATTTTCTCTATTATATGAGAAAAGATTGATGTATTTGAAATTGGTCTGTAATTATTGAAATGGGACTTTGAACCATTCTTGTACAACAGCCTAATGATTGATCTTTTCCAAGATGAAGGACATTCACCAGACGAAAGACAATGATTAAAGAGATGTGAATGGTCCAGCAAGCACTGATGCAAGTTCACATAACATCATATTTGAAAATCCATCAATATCTGGTGCCTTTCCAGGATCAAGATTTTGGAGTATTTGATAAACCTGCTGGACTGTAAACTCTGAATCATCAAATTCTTTTGTTTATTCTGGAGGAGTAAACTGAGTGGGTGTTACGGTGTGTGTTGGAGTAAAAACTGAACCAAATACCTTATTGAAAAGGTGTGATTTAACAAAACTATCATGTATATGTGAAAAAGTTTCAGGATCTATAAAGGAAGTGGACGATGGGGATGTGAAGCTTGATTCCTTCTTGCATACTTCCAAAATCTTGGGCAACTTTGGACTGATGCTCTAACATTTAACTCCACCTTTTGACAATTTAAATGAAGGAATTTAGTTGCTCTATTTCTAGCTCTTTTATAATTTAACCAAGAATCAAAGGTTTTAATTCTTACATGATCACGCCACCTATCACCTTTTTCTTTTAGCAGTTGTGCAAAATACCAAGGAACGATCTGTCTATTTTTGAAAAACTGTCTTCTAGTAGATATTGGGACATATTGATCTTTACCTTCTTTAAGGGCCTGCTTAATAAAATCAAAGGATACATCAACGGTAGCGTTACATTGCTGTAACTCCTCTGAGATAGAAAGAGATGAAATATAATCTGAAAATGCAACGTAATTTGCTCTACCATAATCATATTTGGGAGAACAATTTGGAATAAAATTATATTAACCTTCTTCTGATTTCTATTCTTTAGAAGTGTGCCCACTGGACTGGTCAATATCTATTGGAATTTAATCAAAATAACATTTTAATGAATATTCAGTTCTTTTTTTGCTGGTTTTAGTTCTAAAAATGCAATTTGTGCTGTTTGAGTAAAATTTTCAGCCATATCAGTGTTTTTTTTTTCTAAATTTAGGTAATGTAGTTTCAGGTCTTTGAAACCTCATAAATTGGAATTGAGCAAAGATGTGAAGCTGAAAATACTTCTGTTCTTCTTCATTTAAATAGAAGATCCATTTTGCAAAATTTCATCCTTGCACCCTTGCCCTTTGGAGTTATGTACTTCAAAGTACCTTCTCAAGACATAATTTATTCTGTAGATCAATCCCTGAAAGTTTCATATTCCTAACTCAACTCCTTTCCATGATAAGCAAAAAGTAGCTTGTCTTGAATTTTATCTAAAAGCTTTGACTATCCTGTTAAGATTAATGATAAGATTAATCTTCTAATAGAATTACTTCCTATTGGAATTTGCTGACCAGCAGATGTAACAATGGAAGGTTGCATGGGATGCAGCCAATTTGAGTCATCATCATTGCTCACCAGTGCAATCACATCTGCCATTCCATGGTATTTAGAATGGCAGAATTGCTTTGCTAGACAAAACTGTAAAAAAAAAATCTTGCTGTCCCACAAAAAAAACACAGTATTTGTAAATATATATTGCAAATCTGTTAAGTAAAGACCAGATTATTTAAGTCTGATGGCAATGTTTGTTTACAATCAAATGAAATTTATTTCAAAAGAATGATTTAAAAACATGGATGAGTCATATGAAAGATGTTTATGTGATTGAGGCTTTTATATTATAAAGCAAGAATTTCCTCACTTGCAATCTTAGTTTTGTAGATAGGCTATCTGGAACAATTAGGGGATGGGAATGAACTGTCACAAGCACAAAACTATAAAAATTAAAAATAGCACAAACAATGACTCAAATAGACCCCGGTGCCGCGCCGATGAGGGAAGACCGGCGGCGGCGGGGCCAAAAACAGCGCGCCGCTCCGCCGGTAAGATCTCGGCGGCGCGCCGCCCGCGCGATACATGTTGAATGCAAACATTAATGTTTTCATCAGTCTTTCTCAAATCACAGCTTCAATTTACAACAGATTCGAGCCTATTCATGAGTTCAAAAATTCACAAGTTGCTGGCTGGAAACTAGTCTTCTTCGTTATTCATCAAGAGAAGTAGAAATCTATTAGAAACGAAATAGCTGTGGCGTTTCAGAACCCTTGCATAATACGAGCTGTTGAAGTATTTATTAGCTATGTATTCTTAACATAAATAATTATTAAAGTTATGACTCTTTTTCATTGAGCATTACTGCATACAAAACTTCAAATACCATATCACAAAATTCGTCAGTTATCTGGGTAAAAACTTTGAATATATCTTTGAACTTGGAAGCTTAATTTTTTCATAATGCCTTTCGCCTATATCTGTTTTGCCTTCTTTAAAACAGCTGAAATGGGCGACTTTGATATTGATTGTTTTTTTTTTTTTTTTTTTTTTTTTTGCTCTTTTGGATTCTTAAAAAGCCTTCTTTTATTAAAAACTGGTTTTTAATAACAATTTAAAAAAAAATGCATTTTAAAGTTTTTTTTGGCTTCTTTATAGGTTATATGTCATGTAGACTAAGGCTGAATTGCTACTTTTTTATTACTGTTGGCTGCTCTTTTGAATATTTTTAAATTTTTCCTTTGGGGATTCATTCCTAATTATATGGCTTCCTCCTTTATTGGATAAAATAAATAAAAATAGAAACTGATAAATACTTAATATCAGTCAAATTATAAACTGCATCTAAAAGGAGTAAATTTATCAAATTGAAAAATACACAATGAACACTTCACATGAGAACACTTCAATTACAATGAAAACAAAAAACACTTAATGGTTTATTTGGTAAGAAGAAAAATGAAGTGCCAGCTATTTTATTAGGTAAAAAAGGAAAAGCTCATCCGTTTTAAATGTAATTAAATGAAATAATATGCAGACTGAAGTAGCTCCAGGAAGATGTAGAGATTTTCATCCTAGTTCGTCACTTTTAATCCAAGCAAAATGTTAGGACACTTAGTATCAGTAATTGAGTTTAAGCTTTGATTTTCAAATGCTCACAAAAATTACCAAATTTAAGAAAGTCGCAACAATAAGTCACCTGTGGTCAAAATACTCAAAGACTCCTCTTTGATTCCCACCCAGGCTCAAAGCTTCTGCTATGGTCATTTCCATGGAAATCTCTAAAGAGTTTCTTTTTAAAATAGCTTTCAAGCATAGTTAGGGGTATTTAGCCTTTTTTGCTTTTCTCCAAATCTTTGAAAAAAGTTATAATATTCCAAATGTTACATTTGTTATATTTGTGCATATTTTTGGTAATCATTTGTGGGGTGATCGAATTTTTAAACCACTGTAGATACGTAAGAACGTTGCAACATCTAGTACCCTGAGGTCATAAGACTGTCAAAGACTCTTCCTTGAACCTCCTAAATTGAAAGCTTTTATTATGACCTGGCCTTTTAATGTAACTTGGGCACTGGACCAAGGGCGCCATTGTCACTCGAGCGCAACGTTAGGTGGGGATTTCATCAGACCCGTTTCATCAATAAGAAAAAAACGGATTGGACGCATATCCCTTTCCCTTTGGATGATAAAATCATGCAAGTGCTGTATCAAGTATAACTCATGAAAATCTTGTTAATCTTTGTCAACTTTTCAACTTTTTGGCATCCCTGCTTTCACAAAAAAAAAAAAATCAAGATACTATCACTTAAATATAATACCTCTCTATGCCCCCCTCCCTCTGGATACCATCTTGATACCGTCTCTGCTTTAAATAAAAGAAAATTATTGGCACCCCTGCTTTCAAAAAAAAAATCAAGGTATTATCATTTAAATATGGTAGCTCACTTCCCCCCCCTCTCTGCATACCACCTTGATAAAATGCCGTCTCTGCTTTAAGTTAAAAAAATAGCTTTTTAGGATCTCTGCTTTCAATAAAAGAAATTTCGAGATATTATCATTTAAATATAATACCTCCCCCCCCCCCTCTGGATACCACCTTCATAGGATACCGTCTCAGCTTTACATTAAAAAAATAATTTACTTAATAATAAACTAGGTCACTGTATGGTTCAAACAAACACACGAAATAACGTTAAACAGCCTAGTGTTCCTTGAAAAAAAAATTGAGGGTATGAGCAAAGGGGTACAAAGACAGCAACAAAAAATGTCAAAATTATTCAGATATACCACAAATTATTGGAAAACAAAGTCATAGATTCGCTGTGGCATTCAATAAGATCCAAAGAATCTAATTAAAAGGGAGCACACACAAAAGCCAAATTAGGCCAGTAGCCTATGAGAAATCTTAAAATACCCAAGACAATGAACAAGTCCCAATGGGGGGCCCTGGGTCTATCAAAATATTTCAATGGTTTCCTAGGGAATTTGTTATCATCTTCTTCTATCTCTACTTGAAATAAATAATTATCTTTTTGGCATCCCTGCTTGCAATAAAAAAAAATGAGGTATTATCATTTTAAAATGATTGCCCCCTATCCCCCCCTATAGGCAATAATTTACAATTTATTTATGAATCATATTTTTGGGGTAACTTCTGGTTCAATCTTTAACTCCCCAACCTTGTACATAGCTTAGTCTATAGCTAAATATTTTTTTAATAGAAGGGTTTGTTTTTTTTTTTTTGGGGGGGGGGAGGGGGGTAAAAATGTTCCAGAAAGAAGATTATGTTTTCTATCAGACGTTTAACAATCGAGTATTAAACATTAAGAAAGTCTTATCTAAAAACAGCAAAAAAAAATCTGCAAACTTACAATTCAGCTGTAGAAACAACCTGTCAGCTGTCAATTTCAAAATACAACTGAAGGCTGAAGCTGTATAGTAGTGAATGTGTTCTATAATTCTATTCAACTTGAAAATAAATTTCTTGACTAAGAATGATGTAAGAAATAACTATCGGGGAACTGCATTATAAATTACTGAAACCCATTTAATAAAGACAATACTTTTTTTGTCAACAGTTGAAGAACTCTGTATATTGCAATATTTGCAATAGCTTATGGCATCTGTCTGGTTTTTATGCAAAGTAACAAAAGAGACGAAAATTAATGAATAAGAGAGTAGTAAAGAATTATGGTGTGCAAAGTAATATTTGGCCACAAAAAAAAAATAAGCTTACATCAATGTTGATAAATCTAAGCAAAAAAAGTTGAACATTTCAAAGCTCTTTTCACTTTTTTTTCACAGTCTAGAATAAATTTTTGTGGAAAATTCATGCTCTATTTCTATCTATTAATTTGCATACATTTGTTAGCCTTCTGGGTGTACTGAAGACTTATTTCTTGTATGTATTCAAAATAGATAAAATATTTATTAAAATTAATTTTAAGTAAGAAATATTTTCCTCAAGAAACCCGACTTTAGTAATTTTTTTTCATTCCATTATACAATAAATTTGAATGGTTCTAATTTATTGATTTTTTTTTTCTTTTTTTTTTTCTTTTTTTTTTCTTTTTTTTTTTCTATTTTTTAATTAAAACTAATTTTTCTACTATTTCCATTGAATTGAAAAAAAATGAAAGGAATGACAAATTTAAACACCCTCACTACATTGTACACAATACATTTTGAATTTGTGTTTTATTGGTGCACTTTTTTTACAGTTTGTGCAAAGTGGAGTTTTCAAAGCTGAACTAAACACATTTCTTATGAAAGAATTGGCAGAAGATGGGTACTCTGGTGTGGAAGTCCGTCAAGCCCCAGCTAGAATTGAAATCATTATTTTGGCTACACGCACCCAAAGTGTTCTAGGAGAAAAGGGAAGACGGTAACAATTCAAAAAGTTTCTATCATTCCTTTCTCTAATTCTTTCATATTAGATTGATTAATTCTTCAAATTGCAAATCATGCTTGACTATTATTTTTTTCATTTAATAGATCAAAATCTAAGCAAATGTTCAATATCATGATTGTTTTTGTTAGAGGAGTGAAAAGAATATCCAAGTCCCTAACTATCATCAACAAATACATCATAGTGTGCAAGATTTACCAGTGTGTTTCAACACTTACTCTGGCCAAATCAGTTACTGCATAAGTGGTAACTTTCCAATAATCATGAATTTAAAAGAAAATATTTTCTCTTCTCTGACAGATTGATAAGAAAAAATATTATTTTTGCATCATTTCATATGTTTATTTTCTACTTTGTTTGTATGGTGGAAAAAATTATAAAAAATTGTACTTTAGGCTTCAGATAATGCTTTATAAGAGATAAGCTAGAGCTGCTGCTCCTCCTCCTTATCTAGTGCATCTTCAAACACTATGTCTGGCAGATCATCCCCGCTATCACATGGCAGTGAAATATTGATAGAAAGACATGATGGCAGCGTGAACATTCCTTCCCGTCTTTCACGTCGATTTCCAGGCATTTTTGAAGCTGCACGGCGATGCTCATCTTTCTTTTTGCTATTAAGTGACTGATGAACCATCAGATTTTTGTTCACTGTTGCATGCTTGGTGGGGTTTCTATGGTGGGTCTGTACTAGTCCATAACCGGAACAGAGTCTGTCGCAGGAGGCTACAATAACATAAATTGTTGAAATTTTTACAGCCACTCCCATAAGCACAAACTTTGAAAAAAAAAAAAACAGCCCACCAACAAGCTGCCAATTTGAAAGTTTTGCAGTTTCAAAGTACAATGATTTGGAAAATTGGCCACTTGGAGATGTAGCTACAGAGTTCTGTGTTCAAGACGCCAACAAAATCAGCTTCAGATCTTTTGTTAAATGAATCATAATCCTTTCGAAATTGGTAGGAAAATTTAGCAAGCTCATTGATTCAACTTAATGCATCTGTAAAGTCAGGTCGGGATCAAATGCAAATATCCTCATATTTTCTAGGTACTTATGGATTTTCCTTTCCTTGACCTTTGAGACTGGTAAAACGGTACAGCTTCCTTAAAATCTGTAGCAAATTGAAGTACGGGATGAGACAAAGCAAGAGCTTCCTCTCCTTCAAAGAAGCGGCAGCCAAGTGAAATTGGCTTCAAGAATTTCAGACAGGCTGTTAATTGATCCAGTTTCACATAATCAAAAAGCGCTTTTCTGATATCCTGTGTACCCTCATTTATATCAAATCTTCTATTGATTGACATTGACTGTAAAGGTTCCCACAACTCAATCATCAAGTGCATTTATTGGTAGATAGATCCCCATTGAGTTTTAATAGGTAGTTCTGGGATTCTTCTTCTTCTATTTAACAGCAGGCGGGCTTTTCAGTAAAACTATTTAGCCCTTTTCCTTTTGCTTCACTCTGGGCTACAGAGCTACTGGCTTGATTGTCTCATATTTATTAGATATATTCAGATATCTTTCAGCAGATCTTTCGACTCTAGGAGTTCAAATATAAGATGATAGATGTTGATTTCTATGCTCTGTGTGCAGGTATAGTTGGCTAGGCTCTTGGCTGATAGTGGGATTTTGTGGTGTTTGAAGTATTTTAACAGTTTAGAAAGCAAGGTATGTTGTGCAGACGTCAGCATATTATATTCAAATAGGCAATGGTCAATTGTTTCATTATTCATATTACAATGCCTGCAAAGAGGGGACAGGGGAATTGAACCACTTGAATTAGAAAGCTTATATGAGAATGCAAGGAAATTTAGTCCATTTGTTCCAGAACGAATTCTATGATAAATTTTAGAAAGATACTTATTGGGAAAGGGGGAAAGGATAGGATTAATCTTATTAAAATTAATATCTGATAGCCTCCATCGGTAAATATCTCTAATTGGGATTGGTCTCCCACTTGGCTGGTCAATATTTATAGCATTTTTTGCTATTTCATCAACCTGATGATTACCACTTATGCCAGAGTGGCTAGGAATGTACTGAAAGTAAGTTTTTATGCCACTTGAAGCAAGATTATCAATAATACTGAGACAATGATAAGTGTCAATGTCCAACTTATATTGAGGAGCTGAGGCCAGCAACTCAAGGCTTGATAAAGAGTCGGAATAGATGATAATATTATTCGAATTTTCAATCAAAGATTGGTTTTTCTTAAGGTGTTCTAATGCCATGATTATGGCATTTAACTCAGCAGACATTATAGATAAATTATTATATAATCTCTCGCCCATTGCAATTTTCAGGTGAGGAAGGAAAACACCACTTGCAACCTTCTCATTCATTTTTGACCCATCAACAAATATTTGAAAGTGATTTTTATAGGTAATTGTATTGAGTTCTGCAAATTTATTCTGAACAAAAGCAATGGGGGTTAAATCTTTATTCCATTTTGAAAATTCAGTATTTATTATGGGAGATGACCAATTCCATGGAGGGGATTGGGGGAAAGTAGGTGCAATAGACTTTGCTGGTACAGGGAACTTCTTTTGAATATTGGCATACTCATTTGCAATACCTCTATACATGGCTGGATTTCTTAACCAATTATGTAATGTGTGTGAGCTATTTGATTCAATTTTTGTAAGATGTTTTATCAAGAGAAAGCTACGTCTCTCCCTTATTGTTGTTAATCCACTCTCCATAAGCAGAAACTTGGTGCTTGTGGGTTTCCTAAGACCAAATATGAGACGTATTATATCATTTTGTGTTGTTTCAATTTTTTGCATCTGGGTCTTTGCACATGCACCATAGACAATGAGCCCATAGTCAATATGGGGTCTTATATGTGATTTATAAAACTGGAGTAAGGTTTTCTCCGTACAACCCCAGGGTGTGGACAGAAGTCTCTTTAGTATATTTGCTTTTCTATAGCATTTTTTTATTGTGTTTGAAATGTGGAGGTGGAAATTGAGTTTTTGGTCAAGTATGAGACCTAGGTAATTAATATTATTATCTTCTGGAATAGTTGTTTTATTTAGAGTTAGTTTTGCATTAACATGGTTTCGCTTCCGGTGAAATTGGATTATTTTTGACTTGGTGGGTGCAATGGGTAAATCTGAATGTTGAGAGAATTTTTCAAACTGGAAAAGAGACTTTTGCAGATTTGACTGTGCTATCTGAAAGGTGTTGCCAGATGACCATAGCACCAGATCATCAGCATATTGTAGATTTGTGTGGGGTAGGTTCATCTCCCAGAGATATAGGGCAAATAGGAGGCAACTGAGGACTGCTCCCTGAGGTAGGACTTTGGATATTATCTTTTGAAGTGAAGAGGCTTAACCAACACAAACAATGAAACTTCGCACTTCTATGAAGGATTTAATAAAGGATACTAGCTTGAAACGTACTCCAAGGTTTGCAAGTTTATTTAAAAGGATTTGATGGTTCACATTGTCATATGCTCCTTCAAAATCTAGGAAAGCTGCCACTATGATATTTTTTTTTGAGAAAGATTCATTTATTGCATTTGTTAGCAAAATGAAAGCATCTGTTGAGGAGTGGTATTTCCTGATTCCAGTTTGAGTGTGTGGGATCATGTTATTTTTCTCAACAAACCAGAGGAGTCTGTGATAAATCATTTTCTCCATTATTTTCCCCATCACAGGTGTAATCGTTATGGGCCTATAAGACTCAGGGTTATCTTTTGGTTTATTTTTCTTTAGGATTGGTAGGAGGGACAAACATTTCCGTATATAGGTGGACTTAAAAGATGCCCAAGCGTGATTATAACAATTTAGCAGTTCTTGTTTGTATGAAGGTGTGAGATTCTTTATCCATGTGGGGTGTACATTGTCATAGCTGCTGCTAGTTTTGGACCTAATATGATGTATTGCATTATTCAATTCCTGGATTGAAAATGGATTAGTTATATACTCGGATCCTGGGCGCGGTTAGTAACTAGGGTTCATAGAAATTGTGGACAGTTTGCTGTGATTATTTGATGTTAGCTTATTAACAAAAAGAGTTGCAAATAGGTTAGCCTTTTCAATATCGTTGTCATAATGGGTATTATTATGTAAAAGCTCATACAGGAGTGGGTTGGGAGAAGTCTTTTTCCCACATATGTGGCTTATGACTTTATGTATAAATGGCTCATGCGTTTCTCTGGAGAGATTATTTGCAAAATTATTCCAGTATTTATATTTAGCATCTATTATAGTCCTTTTTAGATTAGATTCTGCTTGTAATTTTTTTAAATATGTAGTAGGTGTTGGTTTTTTTATGAATTCTGTCCTAGCTGCCTTTTTTATCCTCCATTTATTTAGGCACTCATTTGTCCACCATGCTTTAGGAATTTGTTTAGGGAATGTTTTCTTAGTTGTTGTCCTGGGGATAGCAAGATTAGCTGTATTTATTAGTAAAGATGTCAAGGCTTCAGCATGTGTGTCAACTGTTGTGTTAGAAGTGCATGAACTTTGGGTGAAACTTGTAATTTCATCATTTAGCTTATTTTGGAAAATAGACCAATTTGCTTTAGTGTTGATATATTTGGAGGTATGAGATGAAGTTTCAGTAGGTTCATTAAGGGAGCAAACTATAGCAAAGTGGTCTGTACATAGACTATCAATTTAATTTATGTAAATTTTGTTCAACAAACTTAAAGACATAATTCGTAGGTCAATTGTGGAGAATTTGCCACTTTTGGGGTTAAAATATGTATTCAGGTTTGAAGGGGTAGCAACAGCTAATTCATTTTTATTTGAAGTCATATGCTCAATAAATTTACCAGCTTTATTTGCTGGTTTATTCCCCCACAAAAGGCTGTGGGCATTGAAATCACCACAAATAATGATATTTTTAACATATTAGAATTATTTATATACGGTAATTAAAGAAATCCTTGGCATCTGTAATTTGTTCATTAGGGTTATGAAAGCTTATTACGCAGGTTTTTAAATTATTCAGCCAAGGACTCGTACCAATTACATCCACATCATTTGCAAAATCTGAAAAATTGATGCCACGAAATTTCATATTATTATTAACTAATAAAGCTACATCACCTCCTTTACTGTCTGAAGATCTATCCTTTCTCGGGATAGTATATCCCAGAGACTTAATTTGTTGATTTTGGGTTAAATGAGTTTCCTGGAGGCAAGCAATATTAATGGAATTATTATTCATAAATGATATTAGTTCATTTAGCTTATTTTCTGTGAGTGATCTTACATTCCATTGTAGTATTGATAAATGTTGTGTTTTTGATTTATTCTTCATATTACTTTTTATAAATGTTAAGCTTTGTTAAAAGTAAATAAAGATATTAATTTTATTTAATGAGAATATAATCTGATATGTATATTTTTGAAAATTATGAAATAATTTTTGTTGTCTGTAGTTGATGTATGTTCATGGCCTGAACTGCATTACAGTTTAGAATGAATAAGCATATATTTGGGAATTGAATTTTTGGTAGTGCATCCTGTTTGTTGGTTAAGGGATTGATTCCTGGTAGTGTTACTGGTTTGTTTCTTCTTGGGAGGGAGGGCCAGGCTTGCCTTATCTCACCAGAAAACAAGGCTTGCTGGCTTGGTGATTCCTTCTGATAGGGATTTGAGCTAAGGGGCTTAGAAGATATTGTTTTATATGGGGTGCTTGATGCATTTGGGGCATTTGACTTGGGGGTTTTGGTTGGTTTCATTACAGTCTTTATTTGGTATTGTTGGGCAGCATGTGCTTCCATCGCTGCGAAGAGGTATGGGATGACCTTCTCTGTTGATATTTTGAGTGTTAGAGCTCTTTTCTTGTATGCAGGGCATAGTGATTTATTTGTAGATTCAGGTGGGCCTTTGCAACTGATGCATGTAGGCTGGGTGTTGTTGCAAGTTGTCAGCTCTTTAGGAAGGAAAGATTTACAATTACTACACTCTTGGAGAATTTCATTACATTTGTTTGTCGTGTGTCCCAGTTTGAAACACTTCTGACACTGAATAGGCTTAGGTTTGTATTCCTTGTGTGGTTTCATTTGCCCAAATAGGAATAATTTTTCTGGGATATCAATTTTATCCTTTAGTGTGAATAAGAAGGATCTACTAGTTTTTAGGCCAGTAGAGATAGGTTTTCCAAGTTGGGTAACATCCTCAACTGGGATTGTATTTCCGGCCCTATCTGAGAGGCCTTCTTTTAACTCCTGAGTAGATATCTCTGGGGGAACATTATAAACTTCAATTTTTGTTGGTCATTGTTTTGGGTTCCAATTAGATGCAATAATGGGGATATTCAGAAGGGATTTAAGGTTAATTATTGTATCCGCTGATTTCTGATCTTCTACAGCTATTAGCAGAGATCCATCACGGTTAATGTTAAGAGAGAACATTGATTTTAGCAATTTAAAAATTGCAACTCTTATTGCAGTGATCATTTTTATTTCAAAGGGGGTAGTGGGAGTAATTTTAAGGTAAATTCCTAAGTTTTTTGAGGGAGGATCTTGAGCAGGGAGAGGCAAAATGCTTTTAATTGGGGATATTTTTTTCCTTTTTTTAGAGCTTCAAGAGAGGACCTCTTGAAACCCATTATAATCATTTATAGTTGCATTAGGACCTACAGTTATCATTGTCCTATTCTCCGAATTAGAGCTATCATTGGAACTTTCAGAAGGTGTGCTTGACCAGTCAGGATGGGTATCTTTCACTATGGAATTTGATTTGGTATGTGGGGGGACGTTTTTTTTTTGGAGGAATTATAAAAAATTTCTAATTGTAAAATCTTTAAACAAAAATATAAAAAAAAAAAAAGAAGGGAAAAAATATTATATAAAAACCTAATCACAAAAAAATTGGGAGGATAAAAACCACAGTATAGCCCTGAGGATGACTTGAGCAGGATAGGTTTGGTACAACTGCTGATTGGAAGCGATAATAATCACAAGAAAATATATTTCGATTTTCTTATAAGGTTGCTGTTGTAAAACACGATGATAGTTTTTAGTTGGGAATAGTTTTTAGTTTAGGATGATTAGTTGGGATGATAGTTTTTCCAAGAATTGTATTCTGCTTCTTGTCGAGGACAACTTGAGCCATGTGATGAGACCTGACAAATGTGATGATCTTAAAAATATTATTGACACACTGGTCTAAGCTTTTCATAGTATCTTGGACAAGTATATTAAAAATGCAAGTTTATTTACATTAGGATTATCAAGACAAATGGCGTCAATCCCTGTCGTTGCATTCCTGTCTCCAGTCACAGCAGGGTACCAAACGTTAGCAACTTGTTCCAGTTCATCAGCTACAAACTGTGCAGTGTGCTGCTTGTTGCCAGTTTCTGCTGATTCAAGGAAGAGAGCTTTAGTGACAAAGCCACAGTTAACAATGTGTTCCTATCTAATAGTTGTCCATCCATTAGAACAGAGTTTGGATGTTTTTCAGTTCTTAATTTCCAGTTTAATGTCAAGTGTGCCTTCAGCAAAGCATTCATCCAGGTATTTGATTTGCACTTTGGGATCCAAAATTTCCTTCACAGCTGGATTTGTAGCTCTTATGATAAGTATTTTTGCCTCTGCAAAATATTCATTTTTGACCACAGCAAATGGTATATTGCCTGCATAAAATGCACGAGCCAGTGCTTTATTGCAGGCTTTCTTTTGTTCTATGGTCACTTCTTGGATGCACATACCATTGGGTGGCTGAGCCACTTTGGTTACCTTGAACAAGCAAGGGGAATCAGAATAGAAGACCCAGAAGCACTGGGGAGCAAGGATGTTCCAGCCAAAGTGTTTGAAAGTTCTGGAACTTGATTAGAGCCACCTTTGTCAGAACTGTTGGAATCACTGTTGACATCTTCAGATTCTGCACCATTGCCTCTTTCACATGACTCCTTCCTGTGCTTCTGGGATGATAGGAAAGATTTATGTTTTGACACTTATTGCTGCTGTGTCACCATCGCAATGCTAGATTAGAAGAGATTGGATTGGAATATCTTTTATTAACAGGCCTTACTACCCGCATTATAGCCGGATATATAATTCATTGATTATTAATTGTATAGTTAAAGATAGCCAGTCAAAAACTCACAAAATTAAATTGACCTCTGCTATGAACGTCTTATTTATTCAGACTGACTGACTCATTGTGTATCCCTTTTTTTCTCTTTTTTTCTCAGGCAGGAAATGACAAAGAGGTAGTCCAACAGAACAATAGCTATATAAGCTCAAAGGGGTATGACTCATGCATTGACTCTGATGAAAGAAAAAATTTTTAAGATAGATTTTAGTGAAGTGGCAGGTCTCTTAGGGATGGATTCGTTTCAAGTGAGAACATTTTTGTTCAGAAAAAACTTATAGTTACCTAGTGGTAACTTACGTCTTGCGCACTAATACATCATTGCTTATTTGGAAACATCTCTGGAAAACACAACAAGATGTAGTATAATGAAAAAAAGAACAAGCATTAACATAAAAAAGGTTTACAGAGGTGAATGAAAGAAACTGTTTTAATACCATTCATTTTGACAAAATTCAACTTAGCAATTATGTTTTTCAGTGTGTCTAGCAATTAAGATTTCAGGGTGTGCTACTTTGAATTTAGTAACAATTTGTAAATTGTTAGGGGTGTGAAATATTTGAGGAAAAACAGTGGTACTAAGAACCATCTGGTTAAACCATTTTGTATGAAAGAAAACAAGAGTAAGCTGCTAAAGTTTGAAGCTTTAGCTCAGTGGTTGGGGAAATGGGGTAAATATGAAATTTTTGGGGGTAAAAATGTAACTTTTTTAAATAAAAAGTATGTATTTTTAATTTGCTATTTTATAAACCTGTTAGTATTTTTTTCAACTTAAACAATTTAGCGACATATGCAGGCCATGCCACTTCACTCCCCATTACTAGAGTGTTTTCGAGTTAAATCTTTGCGCACTATAGCACAGCCCCGGCTACCTGCTCAGTCCATGCCATGCCTTCAAGATAGAAATACATTGACGAGTCAGAGATCCAGTTTTTCTAGTTAGTTGCTGACAAGACCACTTTTATAATTAATCATCAATATATCAATAAAGGTTAGCTGCAATTTGAATATTTAATTCAAGTATTTTAATTTTTATTTTCTGTCTCCCTTCAGATTGTAGCAAATAGAAAGGGGACATACCAAGGTGAATTCCTTAATTTCTGGTTTTCCACAAATAGAAGACAATGGTACAATGAAACCGGTGTGTTGCATGTATGGAAATACTGACTTCAGAATCTTTCAAAAACAGTCAATTGAAGAAACGTTTAGATAATTTGGATTCACATCTGTCTTCCAAACCGCGAGAATAATTTGCAAATTTAGAATCAAGTAAAGAACGATGTTGCCACATAGTTTTGTTTTTCTTTTCTTTTCTTTTTTTTTTTTTTTTTTTTTTTCATACCCGGGAACTTCGTATTGAAGGAGTTGTCGTAGAAACTTCAAAAAGGGCTCATTCGATTGGAAATTGGAGTGGCTAGTGCTCTTTTTAATAGTCGAAAGTAATTGGAAGGCAACTAACCCCCTCTCGCGCCCACCTTTTCCGCAAACACATCCAATCAAAATTTTTAGATTTTGCCGTTTTATTCAACGTAGTTTTAAGTTCTGTAAATTAGGTTTTTGAGGATGAGAACCCCCTCACAGCCCTCAGGATAAGGGTTGTAAGTTATGCCCTGGGGGCATATAAATTTTCTATAGAACGCGTTATCGTAGAAACTTCAAAAAGGGCTCATTTGATTATAAATTGAAATGGCTTGTGCCCTTTTTAATAGTCAAAAGTAATTGGAAGGCAACTAACACCCTTTCCATGCCAACCATTTCCCCAAACACATCCAATAAAAATTTTCAGATAGCCATTTTGTTCCATGCAGCTAACGTTCAGGAAATTATACTTTTGAGCAGGACACTCCACCCACAGTCTTCAGGGCAAAGGTTATAAATTATGCCCTGGGGTCATATAAGTTTTTGATTGAAATCTTAGTCTTAGAAACTTGAAAAAGGGCTCTTTCAATTTGAAATTCAAAGGTCTAGTGCCCTTTTTAGTAGTCAAAAGTGATTTGAGGGCAAATAGACCCCCTCTCTCGCCCACCTGTTCACCAAACACATCCAATCAAAATTTTTAGATAGCCATTTTTTTCAGTGTTGTGCATTTCCAGATAGAAATTATATTTTTGAGGAGGACACAGCCCTCAGGGCAAGGGTTGTAAGTTATGCCCTGGGGGCATATAAGGTTTTTATAGAACGCATCGTCGTAGAAACTTCAAAAAGGGCTCATTCGATTGGAAATTGAAATGGCTAGTGCCCTTTTTAATAGTCGAAAGTGATTGGAAGGCAACTAACACCCCTTCCACGCCCACCATTTCCCCAAACATATCCAATCAAAATTTTTTTATAGCCATTTTGTTCCACGTAGTTTAAAGTTCAGGAAATTATACCTTTTGAGCAAGACACTCCCCCCACAGTCCTCAGGGAAAGGGTTTTAAGTTATGCCTTGGGGGCATATAAAGTTTTTATTGAAATGCTTGTTGTAAAAAATTGAAAAAGGGTTCTTTCGATCGGAAATTCAAAGGGCTAGTACCCTTTTTAATAGTCGAAAGTGATTGGAGGGCAAGTAACCCCCCTCTCACGCCCACCTTTTCCCCAAACATCCAATCAAAATTTTTAGATAACCATTTTATTCAACTTAGTTGAAAGTTTTGGAAATTAGGTCTATAAGGAACAAAACCCATCCCCCCCCCCACAACCCTCAGGGCAAGGGTTGTCAGTTATGCCCTGGGAGCATGTAGGGTTTTTATACTAAGGAATGTTGTAAAAATATCAAAAAGGGCTCGTTCAATTGAAAGTTGAAAGGGCTAGTGCTCTTTCTAATTGTCAAAAGTGATTGAAGGTTAACTAACCCCCCTTCTCACGCCAACCATTTCCCCAAACACATCCAATCAAAATTTTGAGATATCCATTTTGTTAATGTAGACGAAAGTTCTGGAAATTAGGTCTTATAGGATGATAACCACATCAGAGCCCTCAGTGCAAGGGTTGTAAGTTATGCCCTGGGGGGCATATAAGGTTTATATAGAAAATTGTTGTATAAATTTCCCAAAGGGGCTCATTTGTTTGGAAATTGAATTGCCCTTTTTAATAGTCAAAAGTGAGTGAAGAGTAATTAAACCCCCTCTCACGCCCACCATTTCCCCAAACACGTTCAATCAAAGTTTAGAGATAGCCATTTTGTTCAACGTAGTTGAAAGTTCTGGAAGTTGGGTATTTAAGGATGACAAACCCCCCAGAGTCCCCAGGGCAAAGGTTGTAAGTTATGCCTTGGGGACATATATGGTTTTTAATTATAGAGTTGTCGTAAAAACTTCAAAAGGGGCTCATTCAATTGGAAATTGAGAGGGCTAGTGCCTTTTTTAATTGTTGAAAGTGATTGGAGGGTAACTAACCCCCCTCTTACACCCACAACTCCCCCGAACAGATCCAATGAACACTTTCATATAGCCATTTTTTTCAAAGTAGCATCCAGCTTTATAAATGTGATCCGTGTGATTGACAACCCACCCCCGCAGCACGATGGGCGATGGTGGTAAATTATTCCTTGGGGCCCTAGAACATTTATATTGAAAGCGTTGTCGTAGAAACTTCAGAAGGGGTCATTTGATTGGAAATTGAAAAGGCTAGTGCCTTTTTTAATAGTTGAAAGTTATTGGAGAAAGACTAACGCCCCTCTCACGCCCACCATTTTCCCAGACACATCCAATCAAAGTTTTGAGATGTGGTAGCCATTTTGTTTAACATAGTTGAAAGTTCTGGAAATTAGGTCTTAGAGGATGACAACCACCCTCACAGCCCTTAGGGCAAGGGCTGTAAGTTATGCACAGGGGGCATATAAGGTGTTTGTAGAAAGTGTTGTCGTTTCAAAAAGGGCTCATTCGATTGGAAATCAATTGGCCTAGTGCCCTTTTTAATAGTCAAAAGTGATTGGAAGGCTTGACATTTTTATGGTAAAGATTGATGTGGGTATAATGTATTATTTTGTTGTTGTTGTTGTTTAGACCAAGGCACTTCGTATCGAGGGAGTTGGCGGGGGAATTTTGAAAAGGGCTTATTCGATTGAAAATAGAAAGGGCTGATTGCCCTTGTTAATAGTTGAAAGTGATTGGAGGGCAACTAACCCCCCTCGCATTTGCCCATTATGTTTAAAAACTAAATGTTTCCTTAAGATTAAATCAAAATGCACTCTGTTAATGCTAATTCCCAATAAGGCTTCTCAGCAGTATCCCAAGAACGAATGAGGGTATTATGTTCCGACTTTCGGGGTTACTTCTGCTCTTACAATTTAACCAAATCAAAATAGCGTAAGTGTATCCAAGCTATCAAAGAAAGTAAACAGACTTTTTTGCGAATGGTATCAAGTTTTCCATTTCAGGTGAACTAGAGGAGGTATTAAACTAAATTAAACACTACTATTTGTGTCCAGATTTTTAAGAGGGTGTATTTTGTTAAAAATTGCTGAAAATTTTTCTCTAGCATACAAATAGCAGGCCAAACTATAAAATCTTAAAAAAAATGAAATGATTTAAAGAATTATTTTCTTTTTCTCCGAAAAGACAATGTCAATATAAAATGAACAGAAATTAATTAAAAAAAAACTTTCCAGAAAAAAAGTTTTTCAAAGAAAAGTAAAGAACTCCATTAAACCAAAAATGAGCAAAAATAAAATCAAATAATCTACCAAGCGTGAAACTGCCACAAATCAGCATCGATAAATAAATGAAAGCCAAAACGAACAGAAATTACAATAAATAACCGAGTCAAACTTAAAACCAGCAGAAATTAACATAAGTTGGGCTCAAAGCCCCTATGCCTTCCCAAGGCCAGAACATAATTTGCACTTAACTGAAAAAAATATAAATGTTTTTACTTTTATAACTTTAATAAATCAAATAATATTACCATTTTGATTACTAAATATCAGTATATGTATATTAAACTGACAATGCCTATTCATTTGTATTTTTTTCAGTAAAGTGCGAATTATGTTCTGGCCTTGGGAAGACATAGGGGTTTGGAGCCCAACTTGTGTTAATTTCTGCTCGTTTTGAGTTTGACTCGGTTATTTATTGTAATTCCTGTGCGTTTTACGTTTCATTTATTTATCGATGCTGATTTATGGTAGTTTCACGCTTGGTAGATTATTTGATTTGATTTTTGCTCAATTTTTGTTTAATGGAGTTCTTTACTTTTCTTTGAAGAACTTATTTTGTGGAAAAAGTTTTTTTAATTAATATCTTTTAAAAGACAAATATTGAATAGCAACTTGTTTGGTATATATGATCAGCGTTCAGCAGCAAGGGCTAGCTTGGAAGTAGCCTGGTTGATTGCTCGAAATAAGAAACCATACATTTTTGGTGAAGATTTGGTTAAACCAGCTACTGTAAAAATGGCAGAGATTATGTATGGTCAAAAAGAAGCAAAGAAACTGAATTCTGTGCCCGTGTCTGCGAAAATTGTGAAAGAAAGAATTTCTATATTAGCAGAAAATGTGAAGGAACAGGTTATTTTCGCATTAAAACAGGCTAAATAATTTGCTGTTCAGCTTGATGAGACAACTGATTTTAGTAGCAATTCAGAGCTACTGGCACATGTTTGCTACAAAGGTGCAGATAATTTTGATGAGGAATTGCTGTTTGGTTCTCCTCTCGAGTTGAGATCTTGTGGAATTGATGTCCATATTAAATTAAATGAATGCTTCAATGCGCAAAAGTTTAAAATGGGAAAACTGTATTTCTGTATCTTTGGATGGAGGTCCAGCCATGCTGGGTCATATAAATGGTTTTTCAGCTTTCGTAAAAAAAACCTAAATATTGAAGTTACTAATTGTATGATCCATCGCCAGGCCCTCATGGTCAAATATTTAGAATCTACATTGGAAGCATCATGCATGATGTCATCAAGATTGTAAATTTTATCCAGGGACATGCACTAAATACGCGGCTATTTCGTGAATTATTTCAGGATGGTGAAGCTGAATATACGGAACTACTTTATTATACAGAATTGAGGTGGCTCTCTTGCGGAAATATGCTAAATCGAATATGGGCTCTCAAAACTGAAGTCGAAATTTGTATGGTTGGTCAATAAAATATTCTCGCAGAAAAGTTTAATAACTCTTCCTGGTTTACATATCTCGCATATTTAGTGGAGATTTTTGAGGGTATAAATATATTAAACAAAGAATTGCAAGGAAAGAATATTAATATCATTTCAGCGAGAGAAATACTGTCAGCGTTTGGATTAAAGTTGCAATGTCGGAGACAGAAAGTAGAACGGAACAATATAATTTCGGAGACCACACTGCCTTTCCATGACGATAAATAAAAGTTCAAATAGGGATAAAATCCTTTTAATAGACAGTGATGATGATAACAGTGATAGAAATTCACAAAAATACCAGATATTTCGGTCACATATACAGTGACCGTAATCAGTAGTAAAACTAAAATAAAACAATTTAAAACAGAAGTTTATATACTAAATCAAATAACACTACATATTGTTTGAATCTCTAATTCTTTTCAAAGCAAAGGCGGAAGCTATTCTCTTTGACCTTCTTGGATTCGGTTCATTAGCGTTCAATGATATAACATTTGGACAAAGGTCAACTACATTGGGTGAATTGAACTTCACTCTGTCAGATTTTAATAAATTATCATAGATAGAGTCCAGCCCATATTCACCTGTATCCCGATTCAAAGCAATATTCTTGAATAAGATTTTCTTTATTTCAAGAATTTCACTAAAATTTTGCTTTAAACCCCGATCCCTAGAAATCAAAGAGACATTCTCGAACAAAATAAAATGGTCTGGAAAATTAAAAATATGTTCTGAAAGGGCTGAAGTGAAATCTTCAGACTTAGAATCTTGCTTTAAAGCCGAAGAAATAGAATATTTGTGTTGTAATAATCTCATTTCCAAACTCTGGTTAGTACGTCCCACATATGAGCTTCCACAACCAGACTTGGAAATTACCTCGATCTATTCGTTGCTTTCTCTTATCAAGATAAGATTTAACTAGATCCAACGCCGGTCCGCGCACACCACAATTATCCAATTTACGAAAAAGAATACAATGGGATATTGTATCGAATGCTTTTTTAAAATCCAAGTATATTGTTGCTTGAATTTCACCTCTATCTAAGCATTCATCAATATATTGGATGAGAGCAATGATAGCGTGCTCAGTATTGTGTCCATACCCAAAACCACACTGTGAATTTACGAAAAAATTTAACGATATAAGAAAGTCATTGAACCTCTCATAAATTGCCTTCTAAAATATTTTAGAAAATGGTGACAAAATAGAAATAGTGCGTTAATTTGATGGGTTTTTAGGAGAGTCACCTTTGTGAAGTGGAATTATCCTTGCTTCTTTAAAAGCAGACGGGAAAACTCCATTTTTAAACGAAAGATTAATTATGTGCTGTAACGGCAAAATTACTGCAGACAATATTTCTTTAACAATTATAGAGCTAGACCCGTCAATTCCCGCTGAATTACCTGGATTTAGATCACACACTATTTTTATTATTTTAGACCGAGAAATAGGTCCAAGCAAAATTGAATTACTTTGAGGAGATGGAAGGTATGAAGAAAAATGTTTATTACTACGTGAATCAAACTGGTTCATTACCGATGAAACAATTTTCTCTCCTATACTAGCGAAATAAGTATTCAAAACATCAGCCACTTTCTCCAATTTGTTAGTAGTCGATCCATTTTCTAAACTACTAACTTCAGGCAACTTAGAATTACTTAGTTTTTTTATAATAGAATTAATTAAAGACCACGTTTAGCGCGGATAATTTTGAGCTTCTTCGAAAGACTCTTTATAATACCTATGTTTCGACAATCGTATCAGTGCGGTTAATTTATTTTTGAAAATGTCAAAATTTTTAATATTATAATCAGTTGGATTCTTTAACTGCTTTTTAAATAACTGGTTTTTTTATTAACTGATAACAAAATTCCAGACTTTATCCACGGCCTTATAGGAAATTTTTCTCTGCACATTTTCATCGTAACAAATGGGCAAGTAGAATCAAGGCAGCAATTGAAATTTCTTAGGAAAGTATCAGTTGCCATATCTGTATCCTCCGTGGATATTACATCCTGCCAATCCAATAGACCAAGGCTTTCATTCAGGTGCTTTAATGTTATTTTAGTTATTAACCGTACTTGACGTTCCCTACTTACGTGCGGTATTTTATAAGTAAAAGCTAAATCTGAAACGAGCAGGAAATGATCCGATATATCACTTAAAACAGCAAAATTTGCTTTAATTGGTAAGGATGTAAAAATATTATCAATAAGAGAAGCAGAACTAAGTGAAATTCGTGTAGGTAGCAGGCAAGTAGGAAGCAGATATGCAGAAAAGCAAGAAGACAATAAATCAACAGAAGCTTTATTTGAAGCTTCTAGAAGGTTAATGTTGAAATCTCCCGAGAGGACAACATCTTTGTTTTGAAAATGAGGTTGATGCAAAAAATCATGGAGTTTAGAGAGGAAAGACTTGACTGGAGAAGAAGGAGGTCGATATACTTTGCAAAAAACTATATCTTTTTTTCCAAGACTAATTTCAGTTACCATTACTTCAAAAAGCATTTCCTCATGAGAACCTTCTAGATTTGCAAGGCGTCGAAAAGAGACACCATCTTTAACTAATACTGCCAAACCACCTTTGGCGCCTTGTCAGTCGGTTTTTGAAAGTAAATTGATATCCAAGAAAAGCAATATGAGGAGCCGTGTCTATAAGAAAAGTCTCACACAATCCAACGACATGACAAGATAGCTTATGAACTACATCGACAAGATCATCCTGTGAACTAAAAAAAAATCTACAATTTAAAAATCCTGTTCTCACAACCCCGGTACTGGGAAGATCAGAAACCTCGGAAGGTTTCCGAGGTTTAGACTCTCGGAAACCTCGGAAAACTCTAGGTCATTTCCAACAAATTTATCATGGCTCTGGAAAATGGAAAAGTCAAATGGGTTAGACTCTAGGTCTCTCAGTCTATCCCCAATACAATTATCATCCAATGTAAATAATCAGAATTATGATCAGGACTAGCAGAATCTTTCGCAAAATGCACACCGTCTGAGTGTTAACATAGCAAAAACAACTGAACCAGGGAGAACTCGAAAATAATGATGAAAGAAAAAGAAACTGCTTGAAAATAAATAGAAGCAAGATAAAGAAACTGAAACTATCCACTTTAACATGAAATGCGGACACAGAAAAAGATATTTGTACTCAATTACTTCATATAAATAGAAACACACAAAAAAGACAGAAAATAAACTTATAATAAGCTACAGAGGGACAAAAAACCTCACAAGAAATAAAAATAATAGAAACACACAAAAAGTACTAGGTATTATATTGAGAAATTGAATAAATGGTGTTTAAATTTATTTTTTATTTATTGTTTTCTTTTCAAAATTATCATGAGGGGCTATAATATGAAAGAGGCGGTTTCGTTTTTTTTTTTTTTTTTTTTTTTTTTTTTTTTTTTGCTCTTCGCCATGGAGTAATATCAACTTGCACAAAAATATTTTGGGGTAATTATTAAAAAAGTTCCCCGACTGCTGCTTTAGCTGATCAAGATAAATGATTTCAAAGGTTAACTTTACAGGTGTGGTAATAGAGGTGCCTATGGGGAGGCCAAAATAAATAAGGTTGTCAACTAGATGAACAGCTATTCCCAAAAAGTACAAATGGAACTGTATTATCCATTTTCCAATTAAAAAGGTGATCTTGGATTTTAAAGGAATTGAATTGTAATCCAATTTTCTGGTATTTTGTTTGAAGAATATCAAAAATATCTGTGATCTGCTGGAGGGTCTGGCGAGTATTAAAAAACACCATAGCATACCAAAGGCAAATTCATTGATATTAAAATCAATTAGGATGGACGAAGATCTTGAGCTTTGATTATACAGATATTTTAAAGACCAGGCAATGTGACTGCTCCTTTGTGGGCTCCTATTTTAAATGGAACAAATCTACTACAAGGAATGAGTGGTGTCTATGTTGATGAAAGAAAAAGATGGGAGGTTATGTGCAGAGGTAACACATTAGTTAAATTGAGTTCAATGCACTCATGTTACTGTGCATCAGTAGGGTTCAACAATGTTGACCCTTTGTGAAAAAATTCTGAAAGAGAATAAAGCTCTTTGGTTTTTCTAAAAGTTTTGAAAATCTTTAAACGACGTATTTTCTCATGCTCAATAAAAATTAGCTTTGGCAGAATTTTTTTTTGCTAACTCTAAATGAGCTTAAATTATGGATGATTGACTAAAGAAATACACATATAGTTGCTAAATGTTCAGTGACCATATTTCACCAGTAGGTCATTTTTACTGGTGTGTGTTTTCTTTTCTGAGCTAAATTTACTATTTTAAAATAAACATTTTCTTACTCTAGATGTAATTTATCCTATAAATGTATGCCTTGATGGGGTTGCCAGAATAATGGTGGTCAAAGGGCTGACCACCCTCTTTTTGCACCCCCTCTGTGTAGTTCGAAACTTAGAAATGGTGAAAGTTGTTTTATAACACAACTTGAAGTTTCTTTTTATTAATAGATTAGGATAATATTTTTTACAGGGTTGCTAGCAGTTCGTTATCAACCGCTCGGGTATTGTGTTCTGCCAAGTGTATTTGTTTGCATGACCAGAGATCAATGGGTGGTAAAATCAAATTTTCAACTTGGAATTAAAATTTAAGTTTTTTATGGAGATTTTAGGCGTTGTTTTTGTTCATCCCAGACTCTTTATCGTATGAAATTATGGACATTATGTTGCTTTGACATTGGGGGATGTAATTACTTAAAAATTATATTGCCCATGGACAGAAAATATATGCCCAAAAGTTTATTAATTTTGTTCTTTTTAATTTGCCAAAAGCTTGGATATATACATCGCTGCTGTATTGAATAGCTTCCTACTATGATAAAACCCCAAAATACCTCCTTGTGCCAGACTATTGAAAACTACCCTTGGTATGATATTAGAGTGGTGTGATAGTCTGGTGTATGGGTGTGTTGAAAAAACCCCAAGTGCAAAGAAGTTGTGTTTGTTTACTCGAAATTCTTATTACTGTCTGTGTAGTTCCTGACAGGTGTACTTCCAGAGGGTATCTAGTAAAAGCTGGGGTTTTCTCAGGGTAGTAACCGTCAACTCACACCTTCTCTGGTGTACATCAGTGACAAAGGGGATAACTTATTAACCCTCGAGATGACCCTATTCAAGCCTCCCTACCCTCATAATTGGATTTTCTGGGGATAGAAAAGTAGTATGATGACTCAATGGTTAATTTCAGCACATCTAAGACTTACGAGGTTACTAATCATCCAACCAAATGTCTTAGATCGACATCCCGACTTTATCTTCACTGATAAAGCTATGAAAAAATTGACAAAGCTTGTTTCTTGAAATTTCATTTCTCCTCAGACATCTTAGGGTGCTCATCTTGTTCAGGTTTGATCCTCCTGCATGAGTAATCTGGATTATTCATTGTTCTAAGTACCTGTTACCATCCAGATCGATTAATCCTCTTTAATGTATTACGTGAGTTTTCCAATTTAGCACAAGCTCTTAAAATCTTACAGACACCTGTAGAAAAAATCCAAAATAGTGCTGAAGGGAAAATCTCAGTTCTGACTGAGTAACTTTACAACCGTTGTGAGCGATTTGATGTGGTGTCAATTACTATTTTTTACTAGTACGTTCACTGCTCTCCCTCTGACGACCTATCAAAACTCGTATTGCCGTTTGCCAAGCCAGTGCAGCAAATATGCAGAAACATAGTGCAGTTGAACTACCTACAAGAAAGGACAACCAAAATTTACTACTTGGAAGAATAGTTTGGTATGACTGCGCGTCCATTTGGGATGGTCTCCCAAGGGTTGTTATCCCTACCCTTGTATTTTTAATTACCCACTTGTTGTTTCCTTTAAAAGGAAGCTCAATAGCTACAACCCTAGTAAGAAAACCTAGATAAAATGTTGGATAGTGGCAAGTGGTATATCAGGTGTAAAATCATTTGACTCGTTAGTTTTAGACTTATCCATTCACCTAGCCTGAATTATGATATTATTTTAGCTTCTCCTTGGAAAATGATTTAAACTTGCTTAAAAATGCAAAAATTTTCCTATTCTTTTATGTTTCTGAATACTTCTCAATGTGTGTGTGTGTGTTTTTTTTTTCAATCTGAAAAAATTAAATGCAAATTTCAGAAGTGTGATTCAGTAGATGTACAAAGCTAAATCTAAGCTATTGATTGATTGCAAAATTGTATCTGGCAGAACACGCACTCTACCAAATTTCTCCCATTTTGCTGATTTGAAATGACTAATTTTCATCATGATAGGAAGCAGCTGTTTTAAACAGCCATTAGAAATTTCTTCTTGATTTTTTGGGGGGAGGGGGTGACTGTTCTTTTTATCTTGACTTTGGTCAACATGCATTTTTTATCTGAAGTCTTTAAGCGGAAAATTCTTAAAAGTGAGATATTTTGCAAATTAATTTTTTTATTGTGGCCATCATAAATGTATCAAGCCATCATAATTTGTACAGGGTTAATCATTATTACAATAAGGGAATCTTTGCAATAAAGCACTGCTCTTTAATTTCTTTTTTCGGCAAAATGAATGCCTGAATTTGCAGCAAATTTAGCTGTACTTTCAACTAAGCTTTTTTTGTTCAAACGTTGAAATATGGAATGATGAAATAATAGTTTCTTTTGAATGGGGGCTATTTGGTTAAAATAATTTTTTTTTTTTTCCAGATAAGATGTAAGGTGTCCTTTTTTTTCATTTGAATAGACATTCATTCACAGGCAATGGATTCTAACTTAAGTGGAAATAAATAACGAATAACAAATGCAGTCACGAATAAATTGTCAAAATTAGTAATAACAAGCTTCAATAATAACGTAAATTGTTAATTAATTGAAGAGAAAAACCGAAATATATGGATTAATTTTGTTGATTCAATAAATTAGTGAATACGAATTATATTTTCAAACCTATAAACACAAATCTGAAACATGTTAAATCATATCTGTTATTCAAAATCAACAGGTTCTTATTTATGTTCTTTTCTTCAATTTACATCAGCCTACATCATATTGTAATATTTTTTAGGATCCGAGAACTAACTTCAGTTGTTCAAAAACGTTTTGGCTTTCAAGAAGGTGCAATTGAACTTTATGCTGAGAAAGTGGCTGCGCGTGGCCTTTGTGCCATTGCTCAAGCAGAATCACTTAGATATAAATTGATTGGCGGTCTTGCTGTAAGGAGGTAAGATATGTGTGACACCCTTTTAGCTCTTCAGTTCTTAACATTTTCTTATCATTGTTCTCTGTATTCATGGTTTATCTGTTAATCGATGTTTGTAGAACAAAAAAAAGAATCTGATTACAAGCAGAATAAGTGGTCAGAAGTATATCTGATTATTATGTTTTCTTTATTAGTCTTTAGTTTTATATTCAATCCATCTCTCCTATGTTTTCTCTCTTTATATTTCCTTTGATATCCAAATTTCCAGCTCTCTTAATAAAGCAGAAATATAAGTGGACATTTATTTAACCTGTGACAAAACTATTGTCACCTTGCCCAGTATAGCAATATTGCTGACCTTACAAAGTCGTTGATCCATTAAGCCACCTAGGACTGATACATTGGTTAACACTCCTTCTCAATCGCACCCTATTCAAGCCTTCTATTGGAGTCACCTTCCAAGAAATTCAGTGCAAATGCACTTGTTCAAACTCAATTTCAAATATTGATATTTCAGCATGAATAACGTTTGGTGATTATATATGCATTTGAGTTGTAGACTTGATTGTAAAAGAATTTTTTTTTACAGTGAGTTTTCAAAAACCGACAGCTATGCGCAAGATTCATGTTATTATTAGCTATATAACGTTGTAAGTTAGGACATCCTAAAATGGTTTACAGAACACTTGCCTTGTCTACTTCCAATTGGAAAAATCAGTAACTATTTAATGTCTTACTAAAATTAAAATGTAAATATTACTTCTGCAATTTTGTTTGATTTTTCTGTACATTATTACAGGGCCTGTTATGGTGTTCTTCGATTTATTATGGAATCAGGAGCCAAAGGGTGTGAAGTTGTTGTGTCTGGTAAACTGAGAGGACAGAGAGCCAAATCCATGAAATTTGTTGATGGTCTTATGATTCATTCTGGAGAGCCCATTAATCAGTATGTTGATACAGCTGTTCGACACGTCCTTCTCAGACAAGGTATTCTACTGCGCATAACTTTAGTTTAGGTAGCAAAATAACATCTAGACATAAGTACTAATCTGCAGATCTTGGTATAAAATCAAATTGTCTGTTCCACTCTACTTAAAGTGCTCTCTTTATTATGCTGGAAAATCTAGTTTACTAGAGCTGCCTGTGATTACATGAAACCTTTTAGCCAACCTAAACTAAAGGTTCCTATGTTGCCTTTCTTATAAATTTGCTGTCAAAGCAGAAAAGTATATTTATAAATATTTTTACTTGTATCCAAAAATGATATTTTCTAGAGGGAATTACTCTTGGTTTTGCGACAGTTGTGGGTAAAAAGACTTAAGAAAAAAACACCATTTAGAACAGACACTGTACCATTTTGAGAATTGTATCCAGTTTAGTTATACCTTCTCTTATGCCTTTTTCTGTGGAAGAAGCTGAAATTTCAGGTTTAATAATGTACTATTTTGTGCTTTGCTCTCTCCTTGAAAAAATATCACAAAAGGTGTGTAGAATTATCTGGCACCTCTCCCAAAAGTAATGATGTAAAAGACGAATATTTCAACTTAAGTGAATGCTCGCAAAATTGAAATACTTGGGAGGCCTCTTAAAAATTGCAAGTTTTCATAATTTGGCTAACTTTCGGAAAAGAAAACGAAAATTTTCAATGCAATTGTTTGGTAGGTCAGACCCTCCCTAACTGTACAACATTATCCACCCAAAGGGTAATTGTGTGAAAAAATAGTCCGTGAAAACTTTTCTTGTAATTGACAAGATAGCAGGTTATTTGTAAGGCGTGTTTTCATTTAATGATTTGCAGACAATACACCAAATACAGCAGCCTATTGGAAACCTCATTTTTCTTATCCTAGATTGAAAAAAAAATTAATATTTTTTTTCGAAAGGTCATGGGCTGATTTGTTTTCCTGATTGTCTGTAAAAGATCAAAATGAATAAGCTTCTTTATTTAGCTAAGGCTGGAATTTGGGGGCAATTAGACTGATTTTCAAGATAAGGATCGTAAAAAGTGAGAAATATTGTTTGTGGCTGGTGATGATTAAGTTAAAAAAAACGCTTTTGCATGGATTGCAGCCTTATATCCAAAAAATACAGAAATCTTATTTGAATTTTTGTATTGAATGGAATCGATTAACTATTGAAGAAACGAAAGGGAAAGAAGCGTACTCGGAATTTTTGCTCCAAACAAGAAACTTATTAACTTTCTAGTAAAACGTCAGTCCCAATTTTAACAAATAGTTATATTTGAATTATTTTTTTTAGCTCTTAAAGGAAGTTAAGCGCTTTCTTAAATGTACCAAAAGTATTTTATTGTCGCCAAGAAAAGTTGCTATTTTAAGACTAAAAATGAAAGTATGGGGTGGTCATGGCATGTTTTATAAGTATCTAAAGGCAAGCTTTATATGTCACGACCATCCCACTTCTTCATTTTTTGTCTTTAGATATTTCAGTTTTTCACGGTAACATATATCCTGCAACAGTGAGATACGAAGTGCAGACACTACGTTTTAAGGAGCCAAGGTCCAACGATGAAGGGTCGCTATAATCTGAAAAATTAGTTCTGCTGAATTGTTGCCTTGTTCCTACCATTTGAGCTTGATATATTTATATTTGAGCCTTGTTTTGAGCTTATAAGGATTTCGTATACAGAAGTTTGCAACTTGGGCTAGGAGAAAAATAATACATCAAGATTTAGGCAATGTATAAGTTATCAAATAATGAAACATTATAATTGTCATCGGGGCTGCCTTATGCATGCTCTGCAAACATAATTCAAGTGCAATTGCTAACATAGTTTTTCTTTCCTAAAACTAAAATTGGCTCAGCATTCATTTACACGGCTAACACCAAGTAAATGTTTTTCACAAACAAAATATACTGTGAATACGAGGGAACCAAGTTTTCATGATGATTTTATTACATAAGATGGCAGCTTAGACTAACCCAAAGATTAAGCTTTCTGAGCGCTTGAAAACATGAAACCCTCTTGTTACTACTTAAAGATTTTAATCGTAGATGCCTGAAAGTGAATAACATAACATAAGTGAATAACACTTATGTTCTTAAGCATAAGTGTTATTTGTTGTCAGTGTCTTCAGGGAAGATATAGATACAAAAAGCCATTGTATGACACAACCAAAAAAAAGTATAAATAAACTGTATTTTAGCCTCTTATTTTCCAGCTCTTTTAAATTTTATCCCGTTTTTCACTATATTTCAGGAAACATTCGTAATTTTCGAAAGATTAAATCTAGGTATTAAATTGTTATGGCTATATCTTTAAGGTTTGGACCCCTGCTGGTGTATATTTGGCATCAAAAGGATACAAAATAATAATAGATTTATGTTAGAGTACCAGTTGTTAGCAGAAACAGCAAAATGATAATCCTAAATGGCTACACGAGATCTATAGCCAAAAATTTTAATTTTAAAGGATTCGAGGGGCATAATGCTTAAAAATGTTTATTTTATGCTTGAATCTCAACTTAAGTGTTTTATCACCATGTCAAACCGTTGTCAGTAATGGTGATTGGTTATACATTGTAAGCCCCGAAAGATAACCATACGCATATCAGATGCTGTCATAGGAAACACGCATTCAGCTACTCCAGTTTGGTGCGGTTAAAGGAATTGTCTTTAGCCCCAAAAATATAGATGCTGACAAAGCAGTTAATGAAACTTGTCGATTCTTCAAACTGAAAAACTAAGCTACACTTCAGTGTTTCACCTGTGCCTTTATGATAGGTAGTGCTGATCATTATTGTTTTGGTAATCTGAGTGACCTAGAACTTGGCATATCACTTAAAACTGAATAATTGCCGTTTAATATTTGAGGCGGCTTTGAAACAATTCAGGGGAGTTTCTATGAAGTGTAAAAAGATACCATTTTGAGACAAATTTGGAAAAGATGTATGTTTTGAAGAAATATGTGTTTTCAGGAGGATGTACTTCTGACCCTTGAAGGACCCATGAAAAATCTACAGTTGAACCTAATTCCAGTTGCTATTTGAAATGATCCGGCATGGCGCTAGTGGTACGCGTGTACAGCAGTTTAAAAACCGCTATTCTAGAGCACTCATTCCATGCTCATTTAAAGATAAAAGCCAACTTTAGATTCTGTTATGTTTTCAACTTATAGTACAGTCAATATAAGGTTTGACCGCAAACAAATTGCAACAGAAATGATTTTTACACCATCTTGTAGAGAAAAAAAAACTGTACAACATATCAAGAGTTGAGAAACCTAGCGGGGTGCAAAATTTGTGTCTTTTAGCGTTTTGTGTTTTATTTTTCGTTTTTAAGCCTAAATTTTCGATTTTCTCAAGGCTTAGAGTTTACTTCATGGGAAACACATTTCTGATGTAGTTTTATGTCCTGAACTCGAATATTACATTAGATTTAAGATACGGTGAACCAAAAATGTTTCACATTCATCACCTTTCACGAAGTTCGCGATTCTATTATAACATAGTCGTTTGACCACATTTATTGAGTAGTTTTATGCGATGAACTCGAATATCACATCAGATCAAGGATATGTTCAACTGACAGTGTTTCACATTAATCACCAAAAGGTTTCTTCAAAATAATCAATCATCTCTTAATGTATTAACTGACTAAAATCACAGGTAACAAAAATCACATTGGTAAAAAGCAGGCAACTTTTCAAATGACTTGCGACATTAATCACTGGCAGTGTAGTTTGAAACTTCGTCGTCGAGATCGTCGATGAGATCTTCTGATTTGGGAGAATTATCACATTCTTCTCCCTGACAAGTTTTGCACGCGAGAGTGCAAGACATGCCGTTTCTGACACAAGTGCACCGAGCAGAGGTGCAGTTTGAACGGTAGGAACACTTAACAATCTTTAGAAGTTGGAGAGGTGCTGGGGGTAGGTCCGTCATCACAGGGTATAATGTACCATTTCGGTCCTTCCAGCCCCACTTTTGAGGGTCCAATTCTAGATTACGGTCGTCATTCCAGACGTGTACCTGAAAGTAAACTATAGCTGTGAAATGCTGCAGAGTTGGATGTGGGAGGTAGCTGCTCTGGGTGAACAAAAGCCGTTGCTGTGACGAGCTTTCTTTCGAAGAGCTGCTTTCGAAGCTCGTTCAGATTTCCCCCCTTCTTTCCACCATATATTATAAGAAGTGCGTCTTCTCCGGCTTCCTTGACTTCGATTTTTGTTGCTGCCTTCTTCATAAAGACCTTGGCAGATGCTCGAAAAATTTCGTCTTCTATCACTTTTTTCAGGGTAAGACCTTTTCTGATGTTGTGGACACGTGATGTAGAATCACACCCAAGGAATGCATAGGCAAAGAGGATCAGACCACATACTTCTTGGCCTAATCTTTTTTTTCATTTCATGAACATCCCAGCACCTTCGCTCTTTATTTTTCTTTGGCTCTGGGGCGAAGTACACCTTGTTAGTGGAGACATCACAGTGGTAGCAGAGAAGGACCAGAAGATCCGTATCTTCTTCAATAACGGCAGTTACCTTCTGTTTAGCTGATTCGATAGCAGCTTTTACAATAGGCACGTCTGCATCTCTGGGGGCTTGGACTACAAAATAGCCTTTTTGCCGGAGATGAACTGCAAGCGCACTAATGAATCTTGACTTGTTTTTCTTGTTCCCAAGAAATTCTTCTTTCTTAACTTTCAAACGCATGTCATTCGTGAAGAAAACCTCGCGACCAATTGTTCGATTACGATACGAATGGGCCATATCTTTGATGGAAGGTCCACTATCATACCCATCGAAAACAACAGTTGTGCCAGGGTACTTCCGCGAAATATACAGAGAGTAGCTCTGTATGATACCCGCATACGTGTCATTTTTTATCCATGGAACTCGGTGCAATAGAGATCCGCCGTCAAGGACGTAGTGTTTCCCGTCGTTCAGCACACACGGAATTTCTTCGAGTTTGCATGCAAGTGCAATGGCCTTGGCGAATTCGGCCTTGTTCTGCACTCTCGGCATAAATGAGCTGTCAAACAGAGCAGCGGGATACGAACAAAGTTCATACCGGAAGCACTCTGATTCAGGAAGTCTTGTCCTTTTGGCTAACGCAATGAAACGTTGGAATAGCAAAGCTGGATCCAGTCGCTTGCAATCTCCTCCAGCTGTTTGCTTTGTTGTTATCTGGACTGCCTGTTCCTTTCTTCGGAAGATAAAATCCTTCGCCACTTTTCCAGTCATAGCATCAAGGATTTTTAGCCTGACAGCCTTCGCAGAGTCAACGTTTGCAGATTCATATGCAGTCAAACCGGTAGCAATGCTTCTAAGCTGGGTATCCCCTCCGAATGGTGAGCCATTTTCAAAGTACATGACCATCGCCTGCGTATCCTTGAAGTCTCGTTCTTGTCTGGGGCCTGCGTTCTCCTTGTGCTGCTCGCTTGTCCCATAGAGAATTTGCGTCAGATCTTCCATTAGGAGGTTAACAGCAGAGCAGGTTGGGCGTGCTAAAACCCACAGCGACCTCAGGGTTTCGGTCATGCCCGTACCCCTAGTCAGTCCGCCGTCTGTTTTCAACGAGCGCATAAGCTCTTGTTCAATAGCTAGATCCGTCGACAAGCCAGCCCAATAGTGATCAGATAGTCTGACGACGTGCATTCCTTGTTGGAATGAACTATGAACAGTAGGATGGGTTTCTTCAAGCTTCACCATCTTCTGAAGGTATATTCGGCACGATTTGGCATAGTTGTTGTGACCACAGACCGCAAGAAAAGGTAGCTTTTCAGACACAGACTTTAGGTGTAAGTCCCAAAGCCCCATCCGCTCAGCTTTGATGAAAGAACGAAGTATCCCAACCATATTCATTAGCTGAAACCACAGCTTTGAAGTTCTGTGCTGAGACAGATCAAGTATCTTCTGGTCAACGAAACCTTTGATCCGCTTGAGTGCAGGATTTTCTTCAACCTCCGTCATTGTTGCCTCTCCATTCATTAGCTTGCTGTATAGTGTTTTAAGGTCTGCAACTTCTTTGGTGCCTAACTTTTTTTCAGGTTCTGAACAGGGATCATCGTCAAATAACTCGGAGAGCAGCACGGAATGTAGAGCACTATCAACTAGCAAGAGACCTCGAACAGCTCGTGAAATAGCCTTTCCACTTAGGAGATGGGGAACAGTGTTCGGGGCATATTCAAGTTCTAGGACTTCGCGGAGACCGGATCCTTCCATTGTGTATCCTATGCATCCAATAAAGCTTATGGTTGTGTGAAACCCACCGAGTTTCAGGACTACTGCTGAGAACTCACTTCCTGGTTCAGAAGCCTCAACCATTTTCATAGCTTTCCATCACAATGGCTGATCGAAGGTCACGACTGGGGCAAATCCATGGCGCTTATCTTGGTCTACGATGAACATCAAGGTAGAGTACACACAGGTGTCATCACTGGCAAACAGATCAATCATCGGGATAAATATTACAGACGCTTTCCCCGGATGGTTTCCAACCATGACAGTCTGATGTGTCCCATTCCATCCCGGCCTTGGAGTCTTCAGATACCACGACGAAAGCCAGAGAGTATCGAGACTAGCACTGGGATCCAGTGCAGTGAAGTCAGGAATACGAACGTATCTGATTTTTGAAAGAACACTGTCGTCACATCTGACATGAAGCACACGGATTTTGTATGCGTCTCTTATGTCGGCCGCTGACGGACTTGCTCGGGGAATTTTACTCGGCAAATACTTGGGCGCGGGGGTTATTTAGGCGATGATCCCCATGCCATGGAAGGTGTTCCTGCCGTCAATGGTGCAAATGTCATGGTCAACGTTGTCAGCGATGTGGTGGATGAATCCCTGAGACATCATTCCATCCAGGTCAGTTACTGCATGGACCGCTGAACTTCTTTCAAACATCGTTACTTCTGAGTATGAAGAACAAAGCCCAAGTGAGTTTAAATTGTCAATGAGTTATCGCGATGAAAAATTGTGGTGCATTTGGACACCAAGATCCAATTGCAATGGTGCGATCAGCACTCGCGGTCGAATTGCTTGGACAATGGCATGGCCGATCGTAGCAATTTTCAGATCTAAGCTATTCCCAATAAAAAGTTCACGTAGCACAATTCTGAGACTTTCATGTACAAATTCTACAGATTCTATAGCATCAGAAACTGAGGACACCCTTTCCAAAAGGTCTTAACTTTCTTTGTTCGTCGGAATATCTTTTACGTCGCTTTTCATCAGCTTTGCTGCAGCAATCAGAATTTGTTCTTTTTGCCCCTTCAAATCTCCAGATTTCGACTTGGCATAATACTGTTGCAGAATATCTGCCGCATTTTCTCTTAAGAGTAACAACATCTGGTTTGCCGTTTACAGTTGAAAAGACAATTCGAGATCCAAAGTGCTCGACGACCTTCTTCTTCATGTAAACCTTACTGTAAGGTTCCAGATCTCCATACAGATTCTCACGCATCTTTTCAACTAATTCAATAATCATTATTTGCTCCTCATCATTCACTTCTAAGTACACCATAGCCTTTAAAAATGCTTCTGTTTTGACATCATCTTCTGGCCTGCCAGATCTCCTTTTCTTACGCTCAGGCTCGTTGCCACTTGCATCGAATTTGCTCGGACGAGCACGCGTTGTTCGAAAATTTGTACTGCAGATCTGATGGTAAACTGCATCAGCTGCATGGAGATCTGACACTGTGCATATTCTGCGAAACACTTCGACTGCCCATTCGTCACTTCTCATTTCACAGATTTCTTTTAGTTTTTCATCGAAGTCGACTGTTCGGACGGAAAAGATCTCATGATTTTTCCTGCGTGTGGCCGGAAAGTCGATTACCGTCCAACAAAAAAAGAAGCAGTCCTTAAACATGAATGTGGAAGTGTCAGATCTTAGAGCACACTTTTCGGACGAGATCTGTGCAAGCCACTCATCTTTACAATTTTTGTTGTCCCTTTCGATGCAGAATCGGTGGTTGTAATTCCGTCTGCAAACGATGTGGGCTTTTTCTCCAACATTTGCAACGAGGGTGGTTTTCCGCAAGCGACTGGACCCATTGATAGCGGCAGCCCCAGTCTCTGTGAGTGTAGTATACTCAGCTTCTTCGTCAATCTCTTTGAGAAATATCAAACAGCGCTCGTTTTCAGTCGCCATAGACCTGGAATAGAAATACAGACAGAGGTTTAAACCTATGTTTGCAAAGTGCCATCTCGTCGTCTGATCATCTTATTAATCTTTACTCAGAAGATGACGCTGTACAAAAAAAAATAAGAAAATGTCTGTAACCTTTTATTGTAATAGAAATTGGTTTCAGTTTAATTAGTTGTTTCTTACTATCAGTAGTAGGCTGTTCTACATTGCAAGTAGGAAATTTACTCACCCTACGCTGTACTCTCAAATTCACAAGATGCTATTCTGCCGGTCATACCGACCTTAGCGAAATACGCTACGAAATTTTCCGCTAGATGGCCGTATATGCTGTTAAACCTTAATGACGACTATTGGAGGTTCTTTGTGCGGGGTCACCACTTTTAAAGGCAAAAATGGCGCAAAGAGTTGCCATGCCACTTACTGTAGGGGTGACGGTCCCTCTTTGGCCCCAAATTAGTGGGATTTCCGCGGTTACTCCAACGGTTCCTTTATACTAACGTGATCGGGTGGTCTATGGCGTGAGATCTTTTCCGTTCTAATATGGCCTCCATATTAGCCTTTCTTTCTATTTTCCTACTTTTTCTATGGGCTTCACTCGCCCTTTTCGGTCTAGAGTTAATCTCATCTCTGTCCGACATAAATTTCAAAATTCCGTTAACTTCAAATTACCTCTTCAGTCTATGAAAATTATTCCGTTCCTCTCGCTCCAACTTCCGGGTTTTTCGCAGAACTTTGTTTTGACACGCAGCAATTTTAGCCTTATATTTTTGAATACTAATTAGGTTCGTTATATATTGATTCATAAATTTTATTACTTGTTATTATCCGTCTAAGCAAAGCTCAGATAAAAATTTCTCTTTGCGATTTTTTTTATATATAGCCTCTGTAACCACAATAGGCTACTTTTGTAGGCTAAATTCCTTGTCTCTTTGAAAGCACAAAATTCTTTTATTATCAACTCCGTTAATAATTCCTGTTCTTGCTGCCACCAATGTTCGTAGTGCTAATTACCGCTGGCACCACTTATTGGGGTGTATGTGCGGGGTCACCACTTTTAAAGGCAAAAATGGCGCAAAAAAGGTTGCTATGCCACTTACTCGAAGGGGAGAACCCCTTGTCGGCCCAAATGTTAGTGAGATTCCCGCTCTTACCCCAACGGTTCCTTTATACTAACGTGATCGGGTGATCTAAAGCCTAAGTTTACCGATAAGATTTTCTAATTAACCCTTTAGTCTCGGCCTAAGCTGAAAAGTAAAATAGGTACATAGAAAAATTCTTACTATATTCACAGTTACACGTATAAAAAGAACTGAACTGAAAAAGGACAAATTCTCCCAGCCCGCTAACCGCAGCACGCGGTGGGGGTTACTAGGGGTGGTAAATGAATCTTTCCAACCAATCCCAGGGCTCCTAATATACTGTCCAATCTCCCTAACTGCGCACTTTTTCTCTCGTGGTGAATTAAACACGTACGCAGTTAAGAGGACCCAAAATGGCGTCAAAAAATAATATGAAAATTAATATTTATTACAAAAGGAAGGAAAATAATTAAGGGGCCCAAAGAAATGAATCTGGGAGGGACATTTATCTGACAAAACTGGGATCAAGGGTTCCAACAACGACAATCTTAGAATGTACGGAACTTTCCAAAAATATAGTATTCAGTCGATAGGGCGACGTTATTCCTGACTTCATTCGCCCCAAAGGACGAAAAAAGGGAAAAATGGCCAAGAAATACGAATTTCTTGTTTGGTGATGAATGTGAAACACTAAAGGTGGGACATAACCTGAATCTGATGTGATATTCGAATTCAGCACACAAAACTAGTTCAGAAGCATGTCTCCCATGAAGTAAATGCTAAGCTCTAGGATAACGGAAAATTTCCGCTAAAAACAACAAAAAACAAACGGAAAACGCTAAAAAACACTTATTTTGCACCCCGCTGGGTTTCTCAATTCTTGATATGTTGTACAGTTTTTTTTTCTCTACAAGATGGTGTAAAAATCATTTCTGTTGCAATTTGTTTGCGGTCGAGTCCTATTTGACGCTAGATTGACTGTACTATTAACAACACAGCAATAATCGCAGGAGCTGCTATAAAACTTAATTTTTGTCAGAGGGACTGTAATTTTGGTTGGAAAATGAGTTTCGGATGGCAGATTGGAAGAAATATAAACTAAAATGTTCCCGTTGTTGTAAGGTGATGCGTTGAAAGTTATGCAAGCGTAATTCATGTTAAAAGAAACTTAATATTCTTTCTGAGGTAGTCTTGTATTCTGTGATGACCCGATTTTAGTTTTAAACAATGTTTCAAAGTAGGTGACCATTGCTAAAAGACAGAGGAAAGTGTATAACAACAAATATGCATGTTTATATCATTAAGTCTTGAATAATTGATAGTTTTTTTTGTTTTTTTTTGCGATGTATTCTCAAAAATGTACCGGGGCCCCTAGTGTTACAATACTTGCGAAAATACTGGATTCCTCTTGTCTAGTTTATGTATTAAGTTGAAAATTGTATGTAAATGTGTCATTTCAGGTGTTTTGGGCATTAAAGTGAAAATCATGTTGCCATGGGATCCAAATAACAAAATAGGTCCCAAGAAGCCCCTCCCTGACCACATTGCAGTCCTTGAACCAAAGGAAGATAGCACCTATAATGAGGATTTGAAGGCTGCTGCATTATTATCAGAAGTGACTGCTGTTCCACCTCCTGTACCTGTTCAAGCATAACTTTTTCGTGCAGAATAAAGGTTGAAAAAAATGTCTTATGATCTCTTTGTTTTAAGGTCTTTTCATCATGGGTTTTGTCAATTCTGGAATCACTCGCTATTTTGGTCCCGTATCATCAACTAAATTAGAAACTATTTACCTAAGTTGTCCTTATTATTACAGTTTTTCTTGTTTTTCTCTGGCAGTACTTTAAATTTTTTAATGGTGCCTTGCTTCCAGAGAGAATGAAATCGAGGCTTTTTATAGACTTAGTAGTTTTGGCATTGTATTTAGCCTTTTGTAACTTGAAATACTCTGAATAAGTAGCCCTTTAAACATATGTAAGCAGAAGATTGAATATCTAGAAGGAATTGCTTGATTGAATAGGCAGCATTTCTCTACAGGTGCTACCTGAATCAAAATGGGTAATTTATTAAAAAAAAATTTAAGTAATAACATTCTAGGGGTATATTATAAGGTAGGAAATCATTTACTAATTGTGCTTATATGAAAGAAATAAGATCGGGAAAAAAATAACATTTGGTTCCTTATTCAATGCTCGTTATACAAAACCAATATGATATTGTAATTGCATCAGACCCTCTCCCCCAACCTTAATGGGACAAGATGGGCTTGCAGTGTTTTTATGCTTACTTCTCATCAAAAGTTGGTTTGAATTTCAAAATAAAGCCATTTAAAAAAGAACAGAACCAGCAGGTTTGTTTCTCTAGAATGAAATATTATCAAATTATAATAATAATAAAAAGAAAAATATTACGTGTATCCAAATTTATGAAATACAACACGGACTGAACATTGCTAATGGGGGGGGGGTAGGACTGAAAACTGTCCTAGTGCACCTAAGAGTAGTAGGCATGAATAAGGACCTGCTACTTATTAATTTAAGTTATCGGGTATTATATGTAGCCGTATCGTCTGTAATGGTACCCTCCTCATCGTCACAAAAGAAAATTGTGTCTATCCTAAAATTCTGACAATGATCGATGCTTCAATGTTTTCATAGAATATTGCTTCCCCCGAAAATTGCAGCCCTGGAGAAACTATAGACGGAATATTAGAGTAACGATGAATTTGCAACAGAAAAAGCAACAGCATATAAAAATGACAAAAATATCTGATGAGGCATAAGAACCATGACATTTGGTTCTATGACACGACGAAATGATGAAAATTCGTCTGACGATAGGTCATACAATGACAGTTTTTGCAGTGAATCTTTTGCGATGATCAAAACAAACAGGATGACCAAATGGTCTTTTGCTAAACATTATCGAACTAGAATTAAGGACTTTCCGTATAATGGTATAATGTGAAAAGGTGCTTTCATTGCCACTTTGATACATCGTGAAAACAACAATTAAAGCGTATTATTAAACCTGAAACGAAAATAAATTATCCTCGATATCGCCCCATTCAAACCTCCTGCTCCCTACGCTAAATCTTGGTTTGTTTTATCTCAGTGCTACACAAAAGAATGGTTCTATATAAAAACAGTATGACGAAATGTTGAAAAGAAATCATACAGATCTTGGTAAGGAGCGACCGGGCTCAATAGTAACCAAACTCTAAAAAACAGAATTTAGATACCAATAGCATGGGCGTAGGGAGGGGGGGGGCAGCTGCCCCCCCCCTCCTAGACCTTCAAATTTACATTAGATATGGCTGAAAAAGCAGATGGTTGGAAAAGCGGTTGATATAAGGCCCTCCATCACACTATCGACAGCCCCCCCCCCCCCTAGACAATATGCTGCCTATGCCCATGACCAATAGATACATCAAAAGAATCGAATTTTTATGCTGATTTAAAATATATAAGTTTCATCAAGTTCAGTTTACCCATCAAAAGTTACGAGCCTGAGAAAACATTCTTTATTTTCGAAAAAAAAGGGGAAACAGCCCCTAAAAGTCATATAATCTTAATGAAAATCACACCATCAGATTCACCGGATCAGAGAACTCTACTGTAGAGGTTTCAAGCTCCTATCTGCAAGGATGTGGAATTTTGTTTTCTTTTTTCCAGGGGTGATCATATCCATCCAGTGGTCATAGAATATCGCGACAGGGCTCATTCAAACGGAAATTAAAAATTCTTGTACCTTTTTTTAAGAGGCGAAAACAATTTAGGTTAACTAGGTTCCCTCCCACGCTCATTTTCCCCCAATCTCCCACGGTCTCCGGAAGAAGGGCTGTAAGCTATGAACTTTGCCCATAGTTTACATATAGCATTGATTATTGGGAAGTATACAGACGTTTTCAGGGGGGATTTTTTCTGATGTGGGGGTGAGAGAAGGGCTTACGTGGGAGGATCTTCCCACGGAGGAATTTTTCAGGGGGGAAGGGAATTTTCCATGAAGGGCGCGTCGTATTTCCCAGTATTATTTTAAAACGATCAGAAACTAAATAAAAACAAGTTTTTTTTCAACTGAAAGTAAGGAGCAACATTAAATTTTAAAACGAACAAAAAATTATTACGTATATGAGGGGGTTCGGCCCCTCGTCACTACCTCGCTCCTTACGCTAAAGTCTGTTTTAGTATTCAAAAGAGCTATTTATTCTAATTTAACGGCCTCGTGATTCAGGGGTCATTCCTAAAGAATTGGAATAAAATTAGAAATTTACCGTAAAGAGGACGAGGAGGCGAACCCTCTCGTATACGTAATAATTTCTGTTCATTTTAAAGTTTAACGTTGCTCCTTACTTTCGGTTGAAAAAACTTGTTTTTTTATTTAATTGTTATAAGCCTTTTCGAATGAGGGACATGTTGCACTTTTTCCAAACAATACGATGTTCAGTCCACGTATTTTGGAAAACCATCAGTAAATAAAACATGTAGTTAAACATTGGTTGTATTTGTATTTTCAGAAAAGTATTTCAAATCTAGTGAAAAAAGGGTTCCAATCTATTGAAAAGCACCCATCTATTCAAATGTAAGGGGGTTGGCTATCTCTGCTGTTTGTGCAAGATTTTACCTTTTGTATGGGCTATATATTTTGGAAAGAATGTGCCACCGCATCACAAGAAGAGCTCTTAAACTGAAAGACTGTATAAAACGGTTTCCGATACTTATGAATCGATTAGCTATGACATATTTTCAGTTTAGTAATTTAACCCTCTTCTGATCACAATATGTTGACCCCAGGTTCTCTTGCCTCATATATACAGGATAATTTCTAATTCATCAAAGCATTAACGTCACTACTTTTATTGGAAAAAAGGTGCTTGTTTTAATCTGATTCTAGACTTTTAGTGAATATACCCGAAGTATATTGTTCTTATTCATTTTAACATCACAATAAGCAGTTTCTTACAGATTGCTTGCTCTTTTGATTGTGTTTCCCCTTTAATGACAAAATGTTGCAAATTTTCTTATGGTATTAAGTTTTGATAGGCAAGTTTAAGTTATTCGGTTCTTAATATTGGAAATCCGCATCAAAGGTAGGTTTCTGATGCTGATATTCTAAAAAAAAATTCTGATTTTTAGAGTTTCAGCTCCTACAACAAGTTAAATCCCCTCCTCATCATCCATATTGCACCCCTAGTCCGAATGTATTCCTCCAATTGAGGAGAAATTTGAAAGTAAACTCCTTGCCCTACGTATGGATCTGACGGACACCTCAAGAAACTTTTCGAAAAATCGGTTGTTAAAATAATTGGCTCCTTTTCTTCAGAAAAATATTCACTGACCACCTAAAAGCTGGTGCATAACTTTGCAATACTTTTCAACCTTTGGTATTACTTTGCAAACAAAATAATTTGGGAAATGTGTAAAAGTGGAACACCTGGAGTTACTATCGCAGTCAAATAATCGCTAGTAGTTGAAGTCGTAAGTGGTCCTAAATAGTTACAGTCACAAGTATGTGCGGTCGTGGTTGTAAGTAATCGCAATCGTAAGTCGTTGCAGTCCAGTGGCTCAATTTCGTCCAAATCCTGGGGGAGGGGGGACTAAGTTGGATCCAATTTTCCAAAATCAAGTGAACACTGAAAAATGGGCCATATATTACCATAAAGGCAAAGATATACTAAAGAAACTGACCTATTTCTCTGGGTACTTGAATTATGCAGGCTTATCTTAGTTTTGAAAACAGTTTTTGCAGAAACTAAATTTCACCTGTGGGGGGAGGCAAACTTGGGTCTGCAGGGGGTAATTACCACCACCACCCCTCCTGCCCCATAGAAAATTACACTCCTGTTGCAGTCACAAGTAGTAATAGCTGCAGTGTCAAGTAGTCATATTTACAAGTCGTCGCATCAATAGTTGTAGTAGTATTGATTTCCTGTAAAAATTTTGACCTAAACAGAAAATATGTTTAGATAGAAATCAGGAAGGTCTTCGGATCACACATGTGGAATATGTTCTTCTTTGTGCATAATTTGTTGCCCACGGAAGAGCTGAAAGTAAGATAAAAATGAGTGGTAGTAATGGACTAAGCAAGCTATGCGATAAAACTAAGAGAGTCAATGCTACACAGTGTTTGAATGTGAAAAACAAGAAGCAAATATTGTAAGACTGAAAAATTCAGTACCAAGTGTTACAGGTAAAAAAAAAAGAAATGAAGTGAATTTAGAAAAAGCTGTATATCTAAAGTAGATGACGAGGCGTGCATAAGAACAATAGTGAACATAGTGTCGTATTTTTATTATTACACGTGGTAACGGAAAGAAAAGCAGAAGAAGATTATAATGTGATCAATCGTGTGGAAACAAAATGGAAAAAAGTAAGGAGTGTAATGATAAAAATTTATGATGGCTGTCCTAATTGCGGTAATAAGGATTGACCGCGTCTAATGTAATACTATGCTTTAAGGCTGTGAACTTACACCTCATAAGTTTTCCGATAGCGCCACTTATAGCGCTAAGGACTGTGCCATATGTAATATTATGATTTAAAGCGGTGTACCGATCGCGACAGTTCTTTCGGGGTGATTTTTCTTAAGTTACTTAATAGGCTATGCAAGCTGTAAAAATAATGAGATAATTAAGTTAGTGATCACACCACAGCAATGGGGAGCGAGATAAATTTATAACCGCGCCGCTCTCTCAATCTTTGAGAAAAAATAAAATGTGTAATTATATAGTTGTAACCTCTTTTCCTCGAACTATCTGGAGATCAGATCCCTGGGAGCGCTACCTTGGAGGCATACGAACTAATTACCTGTCGTGCGACTAGATACAGACATTTAAAATAAAATAAACACAAATAGAAAGGCAATAGTTTTATTATGACTTACATTTTAGGTGTACAACAATGCTACCATCAATTGACGACAAATGCAAGCACAATTATTAAACTGCAATGCCTGAACGCCCAAATTATTCTGCACTTAATAATCTTACAAAAAGCACATTTACCACACTATCAAACATAGTTTTTTGTCCTGCGCTCTAAGAGCTGACTCACAATTGGCCCAAGTCCTGAGGCGGGCCCGACTCCTCGTCCAATAATTTCTGATGATGATGATGATGATGAACGAATTAAAGACCCCTCTTGACTGCTTAGTCACTTGGGTCTTCCTTCAATAAATCTGAATCCCACTTTAATTAGTCAATCATCAATAATCTCTTCTATCACATTAATTAATCATAACTATTCTTCCCACCAAATCGTCCTATCTCTCCCAATGATACTTATAAATTGTGCGACCAACTTTAGTACCTGTATATTATCAGTATTATTTGCAAATCCCTCCAAAATCAAATTTACACTCAACTGTTTTCTTCTTTCATGAAAAAAGGCGTTGATATGCTGTCTTTGGAGAGTGTACTTATCACAATCTATAAGAAGATGTACCAGAGTTTCTTCTTTGTCACAAAACTCACAGTTACTTGACTTTCCATAAAACTTTGCCCTGTATAATTTTGTATCTGCATGGCCTGATCTAAGACGAAATGCTAATCTTCCCTCTTTCCTATTTAATTCTTGGTACACATTTCTCTCAAACTTTCTTGCTACTTTTCGGGTAACAAACCAATTTCCGGATTGATTTCTGCTATCCTCAAAATCATACGTTCTTACTGATTGTATCAATTGATCTAGTTGCATTGCAGATCTAGGAGTTGAACCACTAGTAAATACATTTATTGTTTCGCATGCCATTTTAGCAGCTGTGTCGGCACTCTCATTCCTCAAAATCTCAACATGGGCTGGGATCTACTAAAGACATAATTATGTTTGCTGTTGACATAAATGATACTATTTCCATGTGGCACAATACAACTTCTCTTGAAATTTTCTCATTATGATCAAAATTGGCGAGTGCCTCCAATGTATTTTTTGAATCAGACAACAATACAATGATTCTTTGGTTGCTAAGATTTTCTTTAGCAAATACAATTGCTTCCTTTATGGCTATTACTTCAGCCTGGAAGATTGTTGCCTCTGAATGCAGTTTAAATGACTTTGACACTTGTATCAATGGAATGACAAAGGCGGCTCCTACTGCAGAAATTGGGTTACTTTTCTTAGATCCGTCTGTATATATATCAAGAAATCCCTGTATTCCTCAGCCATTATTAATTTAAAGTTTATCCTGGAATCATGGTCTTTCCCTAAACAAATTCCTAAAGCATGGTGGACAAATGAGTGCCTAAATAAATGGAGAATAAAAAAGGCAGCTAGGACAGAATTCATAAAAAAAAACATCACCTACTACATATCTAAAAAAATTACAAACGGAATCTTATATAAAAAGGATAATGATAGATGCTAAATATAAATACTGGAATAATTTTGTAAATAATAACTCCAAAGAAACACTTGAGCCAATTATGCATAAAGTTATAAGCCACGTATGCGGGAAAAAGATATCCCCCAACCCACTCATGTGCGAAATTATGCGTAGTAATACCCATTATGACAATGATATCGACAAAGCCAGCCTTTGTTCAGGTCTTTTTGTTTATGAGCTAACATCAGATAATCAGAACACACTTTCCCAAATTCCTTTGAGTTCAAGCTACCAACCATGCCCAGGATCTGAGTACATAACTAATCCATTCTCAATCCAGGAATTGAATAATGCAATACATCATATTAGGACCAAAACTAGCGGCAGCTATGACAATATACACCCTACATGGATAAAGAATCTCACACCTTCATACAAACAAGAACTGCTAAATTGTTATAATCACGCTTGGGCATCTTCTATGTTCCCCAATATATGGAAATGTTCGTCCCTCCGACCAACCCTATGGAAAAATAAACTCAAAGATAACACTGAGTCTTATAGGCACATAATGATTACTCCTGTGCTGGGGACAATAATAGAGAAAATGATCTATCACAGACTCCTCTGGTTTGTTGCGAAAAATAATATGATCCCTCACACTCAAACTGGATTCAGGAAACACCACTCCTCAACAGATGTTGCCATTTTGCTAGCAAATGCAATCAATGAATCTTTCTAAAAAAATAATGTCCAAGTTGGAGCTTTTCTAGATTTCTAAGGGACATATGAAAATGTGAACCACCAAATCCTTTTGAACAGACTTGCAAACCTTTGAGTTCCCCCTAAGCTAGTATCTTTTATTAAATCCTTCATAGAAGTGCGAAGTTTCATTGTTTGTGTTGGTTCAGCCTCTTCACCCCAAAAGACAATAATCAAAGGCCTACCTCAGGGAGAAGTCATCAGTTGCCTCCTATTTGCCCTATATCTCTGGGACATGAACCTACCCCACACGAATCTACAATATGCTGATGATCAGGTGCTATGGTCATCTGGCAACACCTTTCAGATAGCACAGTCAAATCTGCAAAAGTCACTTTTCCAGTTTGAAAAATTCTCTCAACATTCAGATTTACCCATTGCACCCACTAAGTCAAAAATAATCCAATTTCACCGGAAACGAATCCATGTTAATGCAAAACTAACTCTAAATAAAACAACTATTCCAGAAGATAATCATATTAATTACCTAGGTCTCATGCTTGACCTAATACTTAATTTCCAGCTCTACATTTCAAACACAATAATAAAATGCTATAGAAAAATAAATATACTAAAAAGACTTCTTTCCACACCCTGGGGCTGTAAGGAGAAAACCTTACTCCAGTTTTATAAATCACATATAAGACCCCATATTGACTATGGGCTCATTGTCTATGGTGCATGTGCAATGACCCAGATGCAAAAAATTTAAACAACACAAAATGATATAATACGTCTGATATTTGGTCTTAGGAAACCCACAAGCACCAAGTTTCTGCTTATGGAGAGTGAATTAACAACAATAAGGGAGAGACGTAGCTTTCTCTTGACAAAACATCTTACAAAAATTGAATCAAATAGCTCACACATACTACATAATTGGTTAAGAAATCCAGCCCTGTATAGAGGCATTGCAGATGAGTATGCCAATATTCAGAAGAAGTTCCCCATACCAGCTAAGTCTATTGCACCTACTTTCCCCCAATCCCCCCCATGGAATTGGTCAAGTCCCATAATAAATACTGATTTCTGAAAGTGGAATAAAGATTTAACCCCCATTGCTTTTGTCCAGAAAAAATTTGCAGAACTTAATACTATTACCTATAAAAATCACTTCCAAATATTTGTTGATGGGTTAAAAATGAATGAGAAGGTTGCAAGTGGTGTTTTCCTTCCTCACCTGAAAATTGCAATGGGCGAGAGACTATATAATAATTTATCTATAATGTCTGCTGAGTTTAATGCCATAATCATGGCATTAGAACACCTTAAGCAAAACCAACCTTTGATTGCAAATTCAAATAATATTATCATATATTCCAACTCTCCATCAAGCCTTGAGTTGCTGGCCTCAGCTCCTCAATATAAGTTGGAGATTGACACTTAACATTGTCTCAGTATTATTGATAATCTTTCTTCAAGTGGCATAAAAACTTATTTTCAGTACATTCCTAGCCACTCTGGCATAAGTGGTAATCATCAGGTTGATGAAATAGCAAAAAATGCTATAAATATTGACCAGCCAAGTGGGAGACCAATCCCAATTAGAGATATTTACCGATGGAGACTATCAGATATTAATTTTAATAAGATTAATCCTATCTTTACCCCCTTTCCCAATAAGAATCTTTCTAAAATTTATCATAGAATTCGTTCTGGAACAAATGGACTAAATTTCCTTGCATTCTCATATAAGATTTCTAATTCAAGTGGTTCAATTCCCCTGTCCCCTCTTTGCAGGCATTGTAATATGTATAATGAAACAATTGACCATTGCCTATTTGAATGTAATATGCTGACGTCTGCACAACATACCTTGCTTTGTAAACTGTTAAAATGCTTCAAACACCACAAAATCTCACTATCAGCCAAGAGCCTAGCCAACTATACATGCACACAGAGCACAGAAATCGATATCTATCATCTTATATTTGAACTCCTTGAGTCAAAAGATCTACTGAAAGATATCTGACAGTATCTAATAAATAAGAGACGACCAAGCCAGTAGCTCTGTAGCCCACAGAGTGAAGCAAAAAGAAAAGGGTTAAATAGTATTAACTGAATAACCCGCCTGCTGTGAATTAAAAGAAGAAGGAAATGTGAAATTTGAATTTAGAAAACGTGAATAAGTAAAAGTAGTCTAGGGTACTGGTGGGTAATTGTTTTCTCTTCTTTTAAATTGCTCCTGAAAGTGGCCTTTTGAGGTTAATATAAGTAGGTAAACTCTTCTTAGAAAAGCTACAGCGTAAGTTAGAATATAGACAGCATAGAAATTTTGTTCTCAACTGTGTAATTTTGCAGCATGGTTCCTCCTCCAAAAGAAATATTACAATAAAAGGTGTAGTTGTACCATTAAAAATTATTTCCTAGATCTACTGAGCCAATTCCACCCCTCCACCTAATTTGGTAAAATTCTACTTTAGCTACTGGTAAATTATTACCAAATCATATTAGGCCTATTGATTTACAAATAAACTGAACGTACTACTTGATACCTTTTTTGGTAAATTTTTACTAAATCATATTATTGGGCTTCAAATAAAGTGAATATACCATTCAATGCTTGTTTTTATGCTTATTACAAATATGACAATCATTTCTATCGGAAATTAATTTCAGCCCCCCCCCTATATTTGACAATTAAAGTTAAACATTTATCCATTAGGGGGGGGGGGCAAATTTTGTTTCTGATGTAAATGGGCGGTAAGTTTAAACTTTACCCCCCTAAGGTAGAAATATATAGCCTACCTTGAATTTGCATATATAGGGGGGGCTAAAATTCATTTCCAATAGAAATGGTTATTATATTTGTAATCTGCATAAAAAAAAGGCATCAAAAGGTGTATTCACTTTATTCCTAGCCTAAGTCAATAATATGATTTGGTAAAAATTTACCCTTTTTTTATGCTCTCCAAATATAATAATGATTTTTGTCAGAAATGAATTTTAGCCCCCATCCCCATATATACCTATTCAGGGTATAAATTTGCACATTAGGGGGGGGGGGGGGGAGTTTAAACTTACCTCTCATTTACATCAGAAATAAAATTTACCCCCACCCCCTAATGTGCAAATATATACCCTGAATTGGTATAAATAGGGGCGGGGGTAAAATTCATTTCCAACAAAAATCATTATTATATGTGGAAAGAGCATAAAAAAGGCATCAAGTAGTATGTTCACTTTATTTGTAAGTCAATAATATGATTTGGTAAAAATTTACCTAGCTACTTTTGGCTATCTTGGAAAGGGGTTAGGTTAGGAAAATGAAACTTTCAGGGATGGGTTTACAAGCTAAAGTTTGGCTAATTCTACTTTGGCTACTTTTGGCTATTTTGGAAAGGGGTTATGTTAGGAAAATGAAACTTTCAGGGATGGGTCTACATGCTAAGGTATGTCCAGGGAAGGTACTTTGAAGTACCTACCTCCACTCTCCCCCTCTATATTATGCGAATTATTCCACGTTACTAACTGTTTTGGCTCACGTTTCATCCTATGTTACTATAAAAATTATGAACCGCTGCTTACTTCATTCAACTTCAGCTTTTAACCTTGTTTATTAAAATATATTCCAAAATCCTATTTCCGTTTAATAGTCATCCCTTTAACTTATTTACTATCTAGCTGACATTGCTTATGGAACCCTGTTTGTGATGTCACAACTTTGCTTATCATAACCCCTTTAAGGGTAGCATGCAGGTGCCAGGGGGTAGAAGACAACAGTGGTCTTAATAAGCCCTTTAAACTTTTTTAATTAGGGAAAGGGTTTGACAAGAGATAGACTAGTAAAAAGATCCAAATTGTTTTTAGAGGACAAATTATGTCATGGAAAGATGTTTTTATTTTTATAAGTCCATGCACTGATGAAGTTTCTGTTGAGTTTATTGAAACACTAGCACAGACTTCCTGTAGTTAAGGACTCTCCATAAAATGTTTAAAAGTGCAAAGATGCACCTTAGCCAGGGGGGAAATTGTGCTTGGGGTGGATTTCTAAGGGGAGAATCTTCCTTTAGTAGGGAAATTTCTCATGAGTGAATATTCTGGGGGATATTCTGGGGTTTTGACAGAATTACTATACGAAATTCCTTTTAATTGTTTTACATTCTCTTTGCCAAATTTTTTGTATGGAGATGTTTTGGGAGAAATATCTTGGGGCTTTTTTCTGTGCATTTTGTTTTCTGGGACATCATTTCCACAGAAGGGGGCATTTCTGGAGTGACTGAGAAACCGATTTATAGGTTAAAGTCTTATTCCAATGAAAAAATACCAAGAAGAAATTTTTAAAATGAATTGTCCACAAGCAATTTTACAGAGAGGGGGAATTGTCAGTAAGGAGAGAATTGTCTGGAGAGAATTTAATGGGGAGGTGTTCACGTTACATTGGATAAAATTTCCACAGAGGAGTTCCGTGAGAAGGAGGGGCAGGGGCAGATCCAAGATTTTTTAGGGGGGAGCAAAATAGGTTGATCTGATAAACTTGCATTAGAAGCAAGTTTAATTAATGCAAACTTGAGTTAATTAAAATAAATTACACTATGTTAGACAACGTTAGGGGGGGGTGTTCCCCCTTGCCCTCCCCCTGGATCTGCCACTGAGGAGGGGTATATTTCATAGAGGGTGTGCCAGATTTACTGGCATAATTTGAAAAACAAACAGAAATTATACCATATGTGGAGGGTTGCCCCTCCTCAATACCTTATTTTTTATGCTAAAGTTTGACTGTTTACTAAAATTGAAACACAGGGGATGTTTAATTAGAATAGGAAGCTTTTTTAAAGTGCTAATAGCTTTAGCATAAATAGCAAGGTATTGAGGAGGGGCAACCCTTCATATCTGGAATAAATTTGCCAAAACTAATATGCTTATTGTGTTTTAATTTGTCATGCACTGTGAGCCAAAATCAAACCAGCCTTAGTTGAAAAACGTTCAGAAATTAAATAAAAAAAAACAAGTTTTTTTAACTGAAAGCAAGGAGCAATGTTAAAATTTAAAACAAACAATAATTATTCTGTATATAAAAGGGGCTGTTCGCTCCTCAACCCCTTGCTCTTTACGCTAAAGTAGCGTAAAGAGCAAGGCGTTGAGGAGGGGACAGTCCCTTTCATATACGGTATAATTGCTTTTCGTTTTAAGTTTTAATGTCGCTGCTTACTCTCAGTTAAAAAAAACTTATTGTTATTACTTAATCTCATAAAGACAATACTTTTGTCAACTTATGAAGAACCGTGTATATTTCAATTATATCTATCTGGTTTATATGCAAAGTAACACAAGAGACAAAAATTAACAAACAAGAGAGTAGTGAAGAATTACGGTATAGAAAGTAATATTTGGCAGGGATAATCACTAGTGATAAATCCCTAGGGGTGGCAACATGATTGGATGATTTTTGGGGAAACACATTTTTTCTGGGGTGGCACATATATTTTTGGGGAAATCTCCAAAAATTTGGGAATAGTGCAAGCCCTGCTTTATTTCTAATCAGGAAAATCAAAATACTTAACCACACAAGAAAAGAAAAGCTTCAACTTTGTGGTTGACGCAATAAAGAATTGCTGCAAAATTAATTCAAAGTCAACCAAACACCACCGCCTCTACCAGCAGTGGAGCGCTGGCAACATTGTGACACTCCATCAGCAGTCAACCAAGCCTCTTGTTGGAAGTGTTCATTTGATGCGCCGGCGTGGTGCTGGGGTCTAGCTCAGACACAGAGCACTACAAACATCAGAATTGACTTTAGAGGACAAATTATATTATGGGAAGATGTTTTTGAAATCCCCCTTTGCCACAAACTCAAAATTTTCTAAAATTCTACTTTAGAAGCTTTTTAAATATTTCTAAAGTACTAATTGATAGAGCACTACAAACATCAGAATTGACTTTAGAAGAAAAGTTATGTCATGGGAAGATGTTTTTGAAATCCCCCTCTCCCCAAACTCAAAAATTTCTAAAATTCTACTTTAGTAGCGTAAAGAGCAAGGTGTTGAGGAGGAGACAAAACAAAATACTTAACCATACAAGAAAAGAAAAGCTTCGACTTTGTGGTTGATGCACTAAAGAATTGCCACAAAATTAATTCAAGCTCAACCGAATGCCACTGCCTCTGCTGGCGGTGGCGCGCGTGCGGGCGCTTGCGACTTTGTGACACTTCAGCAGCAGTCGACCGAGCCTCTCGTTGGCGGCGTTTGGTTGATGCGCCGGCGTGGTGCTGAGGTCTAGCTAAGACACAGAGCGCTACAAACATCAGGATTGACTTTAGAGGACAAATTATGTTTTTGGAAGGTGTTTTTGAAATCCCCCTTTGCCACAGACTCAAAATTTTCTAAAATTCTACTTTAGAAGCTTTTTAAATATTTCTAAAGCACTAATTGATAGAGCACTACAAACATCAGAATTGAATTTAGAGGACAAGTTGTGTCATGTGAAGATGTTTTTGAAATCCCCCTCCCTCCAAACTCAAAAATTTCTTAAATTCTACTTTAGAAGCCTTTTAAATATTTCTAAAGCACTAATAGAGTGCTACAAATATCAGAATCAAATTTTGAGGACAAATTATGTTATGGGAAGATGTTTTTGAAATACCCCTTCCACCCAAACTCAAAATTTTCTAAAATTCTACTTTAGAAGCTTTTTAAATATTTCTAAAGCGCTAAGACATAGAGTGCTATAAACATTAGAATCGACTTTACAGGACAAGTTATGTAATGGGAAGATGTTTTTGAAATCCACCTTTCCCCCAATCTCAAAATTTTCCAAAATTCTACTTTAGAAGCTTTTTTTAAATATTTCTAAAGCGCTAAGACATAGAGCGCTACAAACATCAGAATGGACTTCAGAGGACAAATTATGTTACAGGAAGATGTTTTTGAAATCCCCCTTCCCCCCAAAATCAAAATTTTTAAAAATTCTACTTTAGAAGCTTTTTAAATATTTCTAAAGCACTAATTGATAAAGCCCTACAAACATCAGAATTGAATTTAGAGGACAAGTTATGTCATGGGAAGATTTTTGAAATCCCCCTCCCCCAAACTCAAAAATTTCTAAAATTCTACTTTAGAAGCTTTTTAAATATTTCTAAAGCGCTAAGACATAGAGCGCTGCAAACATCAGAATCAACTTTAGAGGACAAATTATGTTATGGGAAGATGTTTTGTAATCCCCTTTTCCCCCCAAACTGAAAATTTTCTAAAAGTCTGCTTCAGAAGCTTTTTAAATATTTCTAAAGCACTAATTGATAGAGCGCTACAAACATCAGAACTGACTTTAGAGGACAAGTTATGTCATGGGAAGATGTTTTGAAGTCCCCCTCTCCCAAACTCAAAATTTTCTAAAATTCTATTTTAGAAGCTTTTTTAAATATTTCTAAAGCACTAAGACATAGAGCGCTGCAAACATCAGAATCGACTTTAGAGGACAAATTATGTTATGGGAAGATGTTTTTGAAATCCTCCTTCCCCCCAAACTCAAAATTTTCCACAATTCTACTTTAGAAGCGTTTTAAATTTTTCTAAAGCGCTAACACATAGAGTGCTACAAATATCAGAATCGACTTTAGAGGACAAGTTATGTCTAGGGAAGATATTTTGCCTGTCATGTTCCTTTGATTTTGAATTGAAGTTATCAAGTATTTTGCAGTAGGTTGCATCAAGACATGGCTAACTGTAGAAAGAGAAAAGCCAAGACAGATAGTCCATGTAATTGAGAGGCAAATGTTCAAATAGCTGGGGCACGGGTAAATGGCTGGAGTATGCATGACTCTCTTATTGGACACATACTTGTTTGTTAGTTTTTGGAAAGGCACGCCTGCATAGCGTATCAGGCATGTTGACCAAGAATTTAAAATTGACATTCATCCCATTCCCCCTTCATACTCTAAAATCTGGTTGATAATTTGAAATTTGGAAAGCCTTATTTTCCATGGGGGGATATTTTCCGTGGGGGGGGGGGGGTTTGCCTAGAACCACAAATTTGATGGTATGAGTTTTATGTAAATCTTTGACTTTAAGGAGGTGTTTCCCCCTTTTACGAAACTCAGACAAATTTTTTAGACAGGCAAATTATCAACCAGATTTTAGAGTATGATTCCGGTGCAACACGTTGCAACGAAATGGTCATCTTAGATTAGTATAAGCAGGGGCACCGCGAGCTGGTTGCTGACCACCGCCTCCGCCCTCCCCCTGGTATCAAATCCCGTTGCAGCTAACCTTTCCACCCTCAAAGAAAATTTTTATATAAGTTCCAGTATTTTTTACACATATTAAATCGCAGATGTAAAAAAGGAAAAACTAAATTTTTCAACATTATAGGGTTAAGCTGTTTGAATATGTTTTATGTGGTTACCCAACTCAAAATGTTAAGGGGTCTCAAAAAAAAAATAATCTAAACGAATATAGATTATTTGGTACTTGTGCATTATAAATAACCAACTGCTATAGACTGTACAAGGAAACCAGACAAACGGGTATTTGTTAGATAAACGGATCGCAAAGCGTGATTTCTTATTGCGCTTACAATATTTAAACTGTTGTTTTTTTTGGGTTTAGGGAGGGAAAAAGGTACCTAGTTTAGGTTACATATTTAATATATGGTATTATTTACCCCCCACCCCCTAATGTGCAAATATATAGCCCAAATTAGTTTATAAACTATTATATTTTCATCCTATTTTATTTCATTTCATTAGCAGTAACCAAACTTAACTTCTTTCGTGTATAGCGGTGGGTTATTTATAATGCACAAGTACCGATTATTCTATAGTTAAATATGTACTTCAGCCCCCTCTCTCCCCCTCCCTATTTACACTTCAATAACGTCTCGTAGCTTCAAGAATGAATATTGCTGCACTAAACTATTTGGAAAAAAAACATTTGAATTGATTTAAGAACAACTGGGGTTAGATGCTATAAATTGCCAAATTTTCTGTTACAACGTTTTAAAAATTAATTAGTAAATAATACCCATAAAAAACAAATTAGTTGGGGTTATAAAGCTCCGATATATATTTCATGAAATGGTGCATTCTCGAGGAGATTGAATATTTTTTTTTTGAAATAGTGCTCTGCCAGATATCCTTCCATATGTTTTTATCTTCTGCCATATCTGGGTGTGTTGTCTCGAATTTCACGCCAGTGTCTCTCGATGTTTTGTGTGTGAACACTTGTTGCAGGGTCAACAAAATTTATGCTGTGGTTGACGCGTAAATGCTGATAGCCCTGGCTAGTCAGGCAATCGTAGGCCCTCCAACAGTCACTGATAATTGTTGTCTTTGGCAGGATTTGGTTTTGGATAATTCCCAACAATGTGGCACTACTTCTATCCAGTACAGAAACTATTCCACCAAATACCCAAGCACCCTCGACAATCCGACCACGATTATATTTACGCTTCCCAAATTTGGCTTCATCTATCTCAACAATGACTCCGTCTCCTCCCCAAGGAGTGGAGTTTGAATGACATGTACATACAATCCTCTGTGCAGAACTGGCTCCAATCCGCAAAGGTTTTTTTTTACAACAAGTAACATTGTTGATCATGAAATCTTCCCTTGGAGGCGGTATTTGAAGCCAAATCATCATAAAACGGAAAATTTTTAGCAGAGAAAGGCGTGAACCATCCATCCATGTTTTGTCATAGATCGATTTTGAAAAATTACACTTAACCTGAGAATATTCGAAGCCACCTCGGATAGGAATAAGCATAGACTTCTGGTAATAGAAGAAATTTCTGTATTCTATGCAAATATAGCCACAGTTAACACAATTCCTACTTCTCATTAACATACCATGGCTATAATACAACTCTAAGACTGCCTCAACAGTAGAAAATTGAATAATACCACCACAGAAATTTATTTCACAAAAATTGCAAGACATATTTTAATAATTGTCATTTACAGACTGGAGCTATAACTTGTAATATCATTTGCGGCTTTCATAATTCTTTCATTGTTAAATGGCGGGGAATAGTCGAACAAAGATAACAGTGAATTGGGTCATGAATATATTGGAAAGATGGGCCAACTTAGTATGCGTTTTTCTTGCATTTGAAATAGTCGCTTCCTAACAGATGCAAATATCCTAGTGTTGGGCCCACATGGTTGACGAAACGATTCGGCTTGTTTAGTCCCAGGTTGTATAAATTTCACTTTGGCAGAAACCGTAATGCTTCCGGGTCGGCACTGAAGTTTGTTCAAAAAACACTTAAATGAAACATTACATTTACTTTATGCTAGGATTTTTTTTTTTTTTTTTTTAGTTAACAAAATTTACAGATACTTAGCTATTCTTCTGTAATATTTTAGTGGCCCTATACCTAGAAAGAATTATTTTCTGACTTCAAACTGCCCAAATACTTTACCCCCGGGGAAAACACCTCCCCCCCCCATGGAAAAAAAGGCTAGAATTTTACAAAATTTTGAGTTTGGGGCGAAGGAGGATTTCAAAAACATCTTCCCATAACATAATTTGGCCTCTCAAGTCGATTCTGATGTTTGTAGCGCTCTATGTCTTAGTGCTTTAGAAATATTTAAAAATGCTTTTGAAGTAGAATTTTGGAAAAATTTCAGTTTGGGGCAATTTCAAAAACATCTTTCCATAACATAATTTGTCCTCTAAAGTCGATTCTGGTATTTGTAGCGCTCTATCTATTAGTGCTTTGTAAATATTTAAAAAACTTCTAAAGTAGAATTTTGGAAAATTTTGAATTTGGGGGGACGGCGGATTTCAAATACATATTCCCATGACATAATTTGTCCTCTGAAGTTGATTTTGTTATTTGTAGCGCTCTATCTAGACGTTCTTTAGAAATATCTAAAAAGCTTCTAAAGCAGATTTTTAGAAATTTTTGAGTTTGGGGGGAGGGGGATTTTAAAAACATCTTCCCATGACATAACTTGTCCTCTAAAGTCAATTCTGATGTTTGTAGCGCTCTATCAATTAGTGCTTTAGAAATATTTAAAAAGCTTCTAAAGTAGAAGTTTAGAAAATTTTGAGTTTGGGGGGAAGGGGGATTTCAAAAACATCTTCCCGTAACATAATTTGTCCTCTAGAGTCGATTTTGATGTTTGTAGCGCTCTGTGTCTTAGCTTGACCCCAGCACCACGCCGGCGCATCAACTGAATGCCGCCAATGAGAGGCTCGGTTGACCGCCACTGAAGTGTCACAACGTCGCCGGTGCGCCGCTCGCGCGCCGCCGCCAGCAGAGGCGGTGGCGATTGGTTGACTTTTAATTAATTTTGCGGCAATTCTTTATTAGGTCAACCGCAAAGTCGAAGCTTTTCTTTTCTCGTATGGTTAAGTATTTCGATTTTCCTGAATAGAAAGCAAGCTGGGCTTGCACTATTCCCAAATTTTTGGGGATTTCCCCAAAAAGCTATGTGCCACCCCAAAAAAAATTTGGTTCCCCGGATCCCCGAAAATCATTCAATCATGTTGCCACCCCTAGTGATTTATCACTAGTGACTATCCCTGCCAAATATTACTTTGTATACGATAATTCTTCATTACTCTCTTGTTCGTTAATTTTCGTCTCGTCTGTTACTTTGCATATAAACAAGACAGCTACAGTTGCAATATACACGGTTCTTCATAGGTTGACAAAAGCATCGTCTTTATGAGATTAAGTAATAAAAACATGTTTTTTTTTAACTGAAAGTAAGCAGCGACTTTAAAACTTAAAACGAACAGCAATTATTCCGTATATGAAAGGGACTGTCCCCTCCTCAACGTCTTGCTCTTTACGCTACTCTAGCGTAAAAAGTGAGGGGCTGAGGAGGGGACAGCCCCTTTCATTTACGGAATAATTATTGTTCGTTTTAAGTTTTAACGTCGCTCCTTACTTTCAGTTAAAAAAACTTGTTTTTTATTTAATTTCTTAACGTTTTTCAACTAATGCTGGTTCGATTTTGGCTCACAGTGCATGAACAATTAAAACATAATTGGCGCATTAGTTTTGGCCGATTTATTCCGGATATAAGGAGTCACCCTCTTTTCTATACATTGCTCGTTACGCTTAAACTTTTAGCATTTTTTAAAAAGCTTCTTATTTTTATTTAATAGCCCATGCGTTTCAATTTTAGAAAACAATAAAACTTTAGCGTAAATAATTGGACGTTTAAGAGGGCAACCCTTCATATGGGGCATAATTTCTGTTTGTTTTTGAAATGATGGCGGTAAATCTAGCCCACGCTCTTTGAAATATACCCCTCCCTCTCACGGAACTCCTCCGTGGAAATTTCATCCAACGTAAAGTATACCTCCCCCCGTCAAATTCCCTCCGGATAATTCTTTCCTTGCTGAGAATCCCCCCCTCTGTAAAATATTTAAAAAGCTTCTAAAGTAGAATTTTAGAAATTTTTTAGTTTGAGGGAAGGGGGATTTCAAAAACATCTCCCCATGACATAAATTGTCTTCTAAAGTCGATTCTGATGTTTTTAGTGCTTTATCAATTAGTGCTTTAGAGATATTTAAAAAGCTTCTAAAGTAGAATTTTTGAAAATTTTGAGTTTGGGGAAAAGGGGGATTTCAAAAACATCTTCCCATAACATAATTTGTCCTCTAAAGTCGATTTTGATGTTTTTAGCGCTCCATCTATTAGTGCTTTAACATATTGAAAAAGCTTCTAAAGTAGAATTTTAGAAAATTTTGAGTTTGGGTTGAAGGGGGATTTCAAAACATCTTCCCATAACATAATTTGTCCTCTAAAGTCGATTCTGATGTTTGCAGTGCTCTGAGTCTTAGCGCTTTAGAAATATTTAAAAAAAGCTTCTAAAGGAGAATTGCGAGAGGCTTGGTTGACCGCCGCTGAAGTGTCGCAACTTCGCCGGCGCGCCGCACGCACGCCGCCGCCGGCAGAGGTGGCGGCGTTTGGTTGACTTTGAATTAATTTTGCGGCAATTCTTATCGTGTCAACCGCAAAGTTGAAGCTTTTCTTTTCTCGTATGGTTAAGTATTTCGATTTTCCTGATTAGAAATCAAGCAGGGCTTGCACTACTCCCAAATTTTTGGAGATTTCCCTTAAAAATCTATGTGCCATAAAATTTGGTTCCCCGAATTCCCGGAAATCATCCAATCATGTTGCCACCCCTAGTGATTTATCACTAGTGACTATCCCTGCCAAATATTACTTTGTAAACCATAATTCTTCACTACTCTCTTGTTCGTTAATTTTCGTCTCTTGTATTAGTTTGCATATAAACCAGACAGATATAATTGCAATATACACGGTTCTTCATATGTTGACAAAAGTATCGTCTTTATGAGATTAAGTGAAAAAACGAGTTTTTTTTTAACTGAAAATAAGGAGCGACATTAAAACTTAAAACGAACAGCAGTTATTCCGTATATGAAAGGGACTGTCCCCTCCTCAATGCCTTGATCTTTTCGTTACTCTAGAGTAAAGAGCGAGGGGTTGAGGAAGGGACAGCCCCTTTCACATACGGAATAATTATTGTTCGTTTTAAGTTTTAATATCGCTCCTTACTTTCAGTTAAAAAAAAACTTGTTTTTTATTTAATTTCTGAACGTTTTTCAACTAATGCTTTTTCGATTTTGGCTCACAATGCATGAAAAATTAAAACACAATCGGCGTATTAGTTTTGGCAGATTTATTCCAGATATGAAGGGTCGCCCCTCCTCAATACCTTGCTCTTTATGCTAAAGCTGTTAGGACTTTTAAAAAAGCTTCCTATTCTAATTAAACAGCCCCTGTGTTTCAATTTTAGTAAACAGTCAAACTTTAGCGTCAAGAATAAGGTATTGAGGAGGGGCAACCCTTCATATGTGGCATAATTTCTGTTTGTTTCTCAAATAATGCCGGTAAATATGGCTCACCCTCTACGAAATATACCTCTCTCCCTCACGGAACTCCTTCGTGGAAATTTCATCCAACGTAAAGTGTACCTCTCCCCGTCAAATTCCCTCCAGGCAATATTTTACAGAGAATCCCCCCTCTCTGTAAAATATTTAAAAAGCTTCTAAAGTAGAATTAAAAAAAAATTAAGTTTGGGGGGAAGGGGGATTTCAAGAACATCTTCCCATAACATAATTTGTCCTCTAAAGTTGATTCTGAGGTTTGCAGCGCTCTGTGTCTTAGCACTTTAGAAATATTTAAAAAGCTTCTTAAGTAGAATTTTAGAAAATTTTGAGTTTGGGTGGAAGGGGATTTCAAAAACATCTTCCCATAACATAATTTGTCCTCTAAAGTCAATTCTGATGTTTGTAGCGCTCTATCAATTAGTGCTTTAGAAATATTTAAAAAAGGTTCTTAAGTAGAATTTTAGAAAATTTTGAGTTTGGGGGAATGGGGATTTCAAAACATCTTCCCTTGACATAACTTGTCCTCTAAAGTTGATTATGATGTTTGCAGCGCCCTGTGACTTAGCGCTTTAGAAATATTTAAAAAAAAACTTCTAAAGTAAAATTTTTGGAAATTTTGAGTTTGGAGGGAAGGGGGATTTCAAAAACATCTTCATATGACATAACTTGTCCTCTAAAATAAATTCTGATGTTTGTAGCGTTCTATCAATTAGTGCTTTAGAAATACTTAAAAAGCTTCTAAAGTAGAATTTTAGAAAATTTTGAGTTTGGGGGGGAAAGGGGATTTCAAAAACATCTTCCCATAACATAATTTGTCCTCTAAAGTCGATTCTGATGTTTGCAATGCTCTATGTCTTAAGCCTTTAGAAATGTTTAAAAAAGCTCCTAAAGTAGAATTTTGGAAAATTCTGAGTTTGGGGCGAAGGGGGATTTCAAAAACATCTTCCCATGACATAACTTGCCCTCTAAAATCGAGGGCTCTATGTCTTAGCGCTTTAGAAATATTTAAAAAAGCTTCTAAAGTAGAATTTTGGAAAATTTTGAGTTTGGGGGGAAATGGTATTTCAAAAACATCCTCCCATGACATAACTTGTCCTCTAAAGTCGATTCTGATATTTGTAGTGCTCTATCTATTAGTGGTTTAGAAATGTTTCAGAAGCTTCTAAAGTAGAATTTTAGAAAATTTTGAGTTTGGGGGAAGTGGGATTTCAAAAACATCTTCCGATAACATAATTTGTCCTCTAAAGTCAATTCTGATATTTGTAGCGTTCTATATATGAATGCTTTAGAAATATTTAAAAAGCTTCTAAAGTAGAATATTAAAAAATTTTTAGTTTGGGGGGGGGGGAGGATTTCAAAAAACTCTTCCCATGACATAACTTGTCCTCTAAAGTCAATTCTGATGTTTGTAGCGCTCTATAAATTAGTGCTTTAGAAATATTTAAAAAGCTTCTAAAGTAGAATTTTTGAAAATTTTGAGTTTGGGGTGAAGGGGCATTTCAAAAACATCTTCCCATAACATAATTTGTCCTCTAAAGTCGATTCTGATGTTTGTAGCGCTCTGTATCTTAGCTTGACCCCAGCACCACGCTGGTGCATAAATTGAACGCCGCCAACGAGAGGCTCGGTTGACCTTCGCTGAAGTTTCGCAACTTCACCGGAGCGGCGCACGCGCGCCGCCGCCGGCAGAGGCGGCGGCGTTGGTTGACTTTGAATTAATTTTACGGCCATTCTTTATTACGTCAACCGCAATGTCGAAGCTTTTCTCGTATGGTTAAGTACTTCGATTTTCCTGATTAGAAATCAAGCAGGGCTTGCACTATTCCCAAATTTTTGGGGATTTCCCCAAAAATCTATGTGCCATAAAATTTGGTTCCCCGAATTCCCGAATATCATCCAATCATGTTGCCACCCCTAGTGATTTATCACTAGTGACTATCCCTGCCAAATATTACTTTGTAAACCATAATTCTTCACTACTCTCTTGTTCGTTAATTTTGTCTCTTGTGTTACTTTGCATATAAACCAGACAGATATAATTGCAATAACGCGGTTCTTCATAAAGTTTGACGCTCAAACTTTAGCGTCAAGAATAAGGTATTGAGGAGGGGCAACCCTTCATATATGGCATAATTTCTGTTCGTTTTTCAAATAATGCCGGTAAATATGGCTCACCCTCTATGAAATATACCCTCCCCCTCACGGAACTCCTCCGTGGAAATTTCATCCAACGTAAAGTGTACCTCTCCCCGTCAAATTCCCTCCGGACAATATTTTACAGAGAATTCCCCTTCTCTATAAAATATGTAAAAAGCTTCTAAAGTAGAATTTAAAATTTTTTGAGATTGGAGGGAGGGGGGATTTCAAAAACATCTTTCCATGACATAACTTGTCCTCTAAAGTCAATTCTGATGTTTGTAGCGCTCTATCAATTAGTGCTTTAGAAATATTTAAAAAGCTTCTTCAGTAGAATTTTAGAAAATTTCCGAGTTTGGGGGGAAGGGGGATTTCAAAACATCTTCCCATAACATAATTTGTCCTCTAAAGTCGATTCTGATGTTTGCAGCGCTCTGTGTCTTAGCGCTTTAGGAATATTTAAAAAGCCTCTAAAGTAGAATTTTACAAATTTTTGAGTTTGGGGGAAGAGGGGTTTAGAAAACATCTTCCCATGACATAACTTGTCCTTTAAAGTCAATTCTGATGTTTGTAGGGCTCTATCAATTAGTACTTTAGAAATATTTAAAAAGCTTCTAAAGTAGAATTTTATAAAATTTTGAGTTTGGGGGGGGGGAGGGGGATTTAAAAAAAACTTCCCATAACATAATTTGTCCTCTAAAGTCGATTCTGATGTTTGCTGCGCTCTATGTCTTAGCGCTTTAGAAATATTTAAAAAAGCTTCTAAAGTAGAATTTTGGAAAATTTTGAGTTTAGGGAGAAATTAGAAGTAGTACCTTAGTAAAATTACATTTTTTTTTATTGTACCTTTAACTTTTGCCTCAGCTTGTCTTTTGTAATAATGAAAGACATATCGCCGAACCTTTGTTTCTTTTATTTGTTCAGGTGGTGGGACAAAAACTTCTTCTTTTGCCTCGGCTTGTCTTTTTTCATTATGAAAGACATATCGCCGAACATTTGTTTCTTTAATTGTTCAGGTGGTGGGGCAAAAACTTATTTTCTTCCAACGATTTATCTAGTCCAGGTTTTTGGTTTTCAAAGGCAATGTAGGCATTGATGACCATATCCACGTCAAAATCCAAAGCCTAACATTCTCGCTATCATTTTCAGTTTGTTTGGTTTGTTTTATCTTGGCTTGTCTTTTGTCATTATGGAATACATGTCGCCAAGCCTTTGTTTTTTTTTACAAAGGTATGGCAGGCAAAGGTGAAATAATCCTAGTCAAAATCCCAAACGCAATCCTCATTGCTATCTTTTTCATTTTCGACACGTTTTGGTTCTTGCTGTCCAGGTTGATTTTCATTGACTTGTTCACATGTTTGGCGTTGCATGACACGTTTTTGGATTTTGATTACTTCAGACAATTTAAAAATGAGATTTGCTTTAGCTGCCCGTATTGGTGTTATAGCTACCCGTATTGGTGTTATAGCTGCCCGTAATACCCGCAATTGATGGTCCTGGCTGTCAATTTTCACATCATATCACGTTCGATAGTTCTGGTATTGGTTCCCAAGAATCACCATTTATAGTAATTGTAACTACAATTTTTGTTTTTTTGGGACTTACAACAGACATTTCGTTAGATAAATGACTGACTACATTTGGAACCTCAGCTTGACATAACGAGTCACTTTAAGCAAAAGGAAAACCAAACTAATTTCGAAACTTTCTGGTATTTTTCAGGTTTGAATTAAAAAACTAACATTATTGCTCAGACACCATAAGTTTTTTTGAACTACTCAATTAAATAAAATTATTTTAATTAAAACTTTCAGGAATTATTCTAGTTTTACATAACTATATCTACAAGCTTCTTATAATGGCAAAAGTTTTTTCTAAAAATATTGATTTTATTTTATATATTTTGTTTTAATTACTAAAGCACATAGATTTGCCAAATTTCTGATGTGAATAAAATGAGCTATAAAATGTGCTATAGTAAAATGCAGTTTTTCGTAAAAAGTTGACTATATTTTAAAAATAATTTTTTTAAGTACAAAATACTTTTTAACCACCTGAATTTGATTTAAAATGAGCCATTAAACAGCTATCTACGATGTTCCAGTGCCAAGCTATCTGAAGAGAAAGAGAGAGAGAGAAAAATCCATATACGTAGAATATCGTGGATGTAGCTACTTGTTTTATGTGCAAGCCAATATGTGTTCCTTGTTGTTCAAGCAAAGAGACGGTAAGTTTCCTATATGGAGTAAGTTTTCTAGGTTGCTAGCTACCGCTGCAACCTGGATATGAATGACATCATATGAAGTCATAAAGTACATTACGTACATGACGACATTGCAATTTTAATTACATGAAGTCATCATATGGTGTCATGAAGTACATTACATACATGACGTCATTCCACATTTTATTACGTGACGTCAATTGCAATACATGACGTTTTCATATGATGTCATGAAGTATATTACGTGTATAACGTCATTGTAATTTTTACTACATGACGTCATTTCCAGAAACCAAAATTAACGCTCTTAACGAATTTTCCCAGACTTCTGGCCTATTTAGATCGTTTCTTATGCAAGAATATCCCTAGATACCAATTTTCCCGAAAAAATATGGAGCCGCTTTCGAGAACTGTCCAAGTGGAGGTTTTACTCTAGGTACAAGATTAACAAAGGGATAAACTAGACTGTTAATTAAATTGATGAAACTCTAGGTGAAGTGACAAGTACTTTTTTTTAAGCTCGGAAGAATCAGAATTTTTCAGCCCAGGAAAAGAAATGCTGAACTGGTCTTGTAGCTACTGAGCAACTCTAAAACACCAATTTTACCCTATACTTCCTAGGGAATACCTTATTTTACCAATTTTACCTTATTTTACTGATTTTACCTTACTTAACCAATTTTACTTACCAAGTTTTTACTTTAAAGTAAGTTTTACAACACTAAAGAGGCATAGAGAATATTTTGTCTAATTTTCCAAATACTCTGCTTTTCATTCCTTTCACCCGGTATAACATTTCCTCCAATGCTGTTTTAACCATTGACTTGTTACTTGGCCCATCTTCATTCTATGATCAAGTCCAGATGGTGAAGGGCCCTTACTACAATCAGATCACTCCAATACTTAAATCAATTTAAAATTTATGCTATTCTCCAAAACCCCACATACAAACATTGAAGAATTCCAAAGGTAATTGGTCCATGTTTTGTGAGAGATTAAAGGAAGTAGATTTTGTCTTTGTCTCAACTAATTCTGATATTAATGTCATTGAGACCCACATGTAAACGATCCTGTCATCTAAATCTGCCATGCCTATGACTAAGTTGAATTCAAACAAAGACTCCAAGAGACCTAAGAACTGGTGGAATAAGGAATATAAGGCTGCAGTTCAGGCAAAAATTAAGGCTTATAAAATGTTTCAAAAGAACCCATCACCCTCAACAGCAATCCATTATAAGCAGATATCTGCCAAAGTGAAACTGGCATGAAAGGAAGCTAAACGGTCCACATGTTCCAATTTCAGCCCAAGTATTAGTTTTAGCATCCTAATTTCAAAGGTTCACCATTTTTATGAGCCAACTCAATCATGAGAAGCAGCCTAATGATGGCCGTAAATATGATATCATCCAAGACGGTTAAAAATCTCTCTAGTGAGATCCTATATTGCAACTCAGTGAAGCTACTTGGCCAAAGGATGGATTCCAAACTGTTGTGGCATGAACATATTAATTCTTTGAAATCTATGATCATTGAGAGACTTCGCGTTTTAAAGAGACTTGCTAGAAGTAAATGGGGATGCCACCCTGAACTTATCTTGGATTTCTACAAGTTATAAATCTGTTCTAATCTAGAATATGGCATTTAATTTTTCTGCATTGGTCCCCCATCCACATTTAAGACCCTTGACTCTTTGCAAAATTCTGCTATTCAAATAGCTTTGGGACTGCATAAGCATACTCTGCTGTTCAAATTAAAACCGTTGTCTGGATTGGTGTTACTAAGTGAAAGAGCATCCTGTCAAAGAAATAAATATTTCTTGCAAATCCAGGCTTATGGAATCAAGCATGTTGTATATAAACATACCTTTGCTCTGAAGGAAGTTTTCCCCAGTGCCAATACATCTTGGAATCAGTTTCAAGTGGAGGTCCCAAACTTGAGTCAATATTTCCCTTATGCATATCCTTTTACTGAAATCCCACAATGAAGAATGAGTCCACCAATTTTCAAGCACAACTTATTCTGATAATTAAAAATCTGATTTCCAATTATGAGTTCCAAACTATTTTTGCTGAATAAATTACAAAAATATACCCTAATCATAGAAAAAATTATTCAGATGGATCTGTCCAGGATGAGAGAGCTGGAGCAAGAGCATTTATCCCATCCCTGGCCCTTATCCTTTATTCTCCCCCTCCATGGAGATCTTCTATTTTGTCTACCGAATCATGTGCTATTCACCTGGCCCTAGATGTCATTGTAAATTATGGTATAGTAGCTGAAAATATCCTTTGCCTTTTTGACTCCAAATGTGCAATACTTTTTTTCTAAAATATTAATAGAATTGCCAATGATAAAGACTTATATAATATTAGAAGACAACTTCTGAACCTTCAGGCCATAGGCAATCAGATATATTTTCAATATGTTCCAAGTCATAAAGGTATCAATTATAATGATACTGCTGATTTACTAACAGCCATCGCTTCCTTGTTAAACCCAATTCCTTCTTCTGCCCTCATTATAAGAGATATTATTAGGCAAAGATCTAAAGTTAGTCACAGTAAATTGATTTTATTGCCCTTTCATGTTAGACTACATACTATGCTAGGCTATATATCTGACTGAAATCTGGTGTTCTCAATAGTTTGTTATTTAATTTGAAGTTACATTATTCCCCTCTATGCCATGTCTGCTTTTCAGCTGATGAAACAATCCAGCATGTCTTATTTGATTGCCAGTCACTGAGTGAGGAGAGTATTCTCCTCAAGCGCCTCAACTCTATTGGTATTATATCAAATACTTACACTGCAATCCTGAATTCTAACCTGCCTTGGCATGCTGATAGATAAATATTTAAGATGTCCATTGGTATCCTAAAGAAGAGACAAATTGATCAACGATTACTAAATCATGCAGAAGACAATGGAAAAGGTGTTGGTTTATTAATAGAGTTCGACAATGCGAAAAGCCTATGTCTTTCTCTTGTGTTGAATAAAATAATAAAAGAGCAGGAATGAGTAGGAAGAGCCATATAGGTGCAGTCCAGCCTATAGGCCTTAAACTGCTTGGGAGCGGCATCTCAATTACCCGCATTTCCCACAACCCATCATCAGAAATAATGGCTTTCATAGTGAGGACCTGTTATTTACCAAATTGAGGTTATTTTTATTTTCAAGTGCTGTTTTTCAGAAGAGCAAGACTGACTGCTTAAAGATACTATTTTGAAGTCAACGGGTCAAAGGACTAAATGGTAGTCCATATACCTTTTATACAATTTTTGAAACTGGAAGAATCAATTCACTTTTAAGCTCACTAAAAGACATTTTAGACATCAACATCCTGAATGACTGCTAAGGTTGGTTGAAGTGGTTCAAGGGATTTGGTAATGGCATTCTGGATTCCCAATGCATTTAGTTTTGCTTGTTTGTCCCCCTTACACATTGGATAATGTCATTTGCATCCAATATGCCTTGTGATCTTTGTTAGGAGATCATACTCTGGCTTAGTCATTTCAAGACAATCTATACATAGCCATTGACTGCAACCATCAAAATTCATCAAACTTGATTATTCATCTTAATTACAATCATAAGCTGTACACTGATCAGTTCCTTTTTTTGGACTTATGTGAGGTCGTTTTGGCAGCATTTTTACGAGAATAGGATGGATAACATACTTTGGTTTCAACAAAATGCTGGCCTAAATGCTAAGGCTGGCGCTAGGCTCACAACCTAAGATCAGCAAAAATTAAGGATCACTAATGCAAAATTTGAAAAAAACATGCCCAATCTAAAAATCCAGAATCTAAAAACATTGGAACTACTGAGAAGATAGTTACCCTTCCTAAGTTTCTACTTAAAATCAACTCTCAACACTACTAGATTTTGATCGTTACTTTTTAACATCAATAATGACACTCCGATATGCTCTAATGTCTTGTATCAATCCTCCCTATATTTGATTTACAATAACATAATTATGCAAGGCTGGCTGTTGTACAATCACATGACTACCATGAAATTGTCAATATGATAGTTGTCTTTCAGTTAACTTTATAAAATGCAGAAGATATCTATTTAATAATATTTTCAGGTTCCCAAGTAAGAAGTTAATTTTTATAGTGTTTTCTTCAGAAGTTTTGTCTGTAAGATAAGATTTTATTAAAGAAAAAAAAAAAATAGCCATCGCAAGCCCAGCTGGACCCAATTTGTATTCTGGCTGGGCAGAATTCGTATTCTGGCTGGGCTGAATTCGTGTGTGTAGCCCAGGGTTACATATGGTCCCATTGGAGGGGTGGGTGGTTATACATCTATTAAAGTAGAAGATTATATCATAGGCAGCGCAATAGCGCTGCTTAAGTAAAGAACGATGTTGGCACAATGTATTATTATTTTTTTCCTTGGTTTTAGACCAGGGCACTTCGTATAGAAGGAGTTGTAGTAGAAACTTCGAAAAGGGCCCATTTGATTGGAAATTGGAGTGGCTTGTGCCCTTTTTAATAGTCGAAAGTGATTGGAAGGGAACTAACACCCCTTCCACGCCCACCATTTCCCCAAACACATCCAATCAAAATTTTGAGATAGCCATTTTGTTCAGCGTAGTTAATTTCCAAATAGAAATTAAGTTTTTGAGGAGGACACTCCCCCACAACCCTCAGGGCAAGGTTTCTAAATTATACCCTGGGGCATATAAGAACGATGTTGGCACAATGTATTGTTTTTTTTTTTTTTTGTTTGGAGCAGGGCACTTCGTATCAAAGAAGTTGTCATAGTAACTTTGAAAACGGCTCATTCAACTGGAAATGGGAGTGGCGTGTGCCCTTTTTAATAGTCGAAAGTGATTGGAAGGCAACTAACACCCCTTCCACTTCCACCATTTCCCGAAACACATCCAATAAAATTTTGGAGATTGCCATTTTGTTCAGCGTAGTTAATATCCAGATAGAATTTATGTTTTTGAGGAGGACACTCCCCCACAGCCCTCAGGGCAAGATTTGTAAGCTATGCCCTGGGACATATAAGGTTTTTATAGAAAGCGTTGTAGTAGAAACTTCAAAAAAGGCTCATTCGATTGAAAATTCAAATGGCTAGTGCCCTTTTTAATAGTCGAAAGTGATTGGAGGGTAACTACACTCTCACGCCCACCTTTTCCCATAACACATCCAATCAAAATTTTGAGATAGCCATTTTGTTCAACGCAGTTTTAAGTTCTGGAAATTAGGTCTTTGAGGATGGCACCCCCCCCCCCCTGCACAGCCCTCAGGGCAAGGGTTATAAATTATGCCCTGGGGGCATATAAGGTTTTTGTAGAACGCGTTGTCGTAGAAACTTCAAAAAGGGCTCATTCGATTGGAAATTGAAATGGCTATCGCCCTTTTTAATAGTCGAAAGGGATTGGAAGGCAACTAACACCCCTTCCACGCCCACCATTTCCCCAAACACATCCAATCAAAATTTTGAGATAACCATTTTGTTCCACGCAGTTTAAAGTTCAGGAAATTATACATTTGAGCATGATACTCCCCCCACAGTCTTTATAGATAGAGTTGTCGTAAAAACTTCAAAAGGGGCTCATTCTATTGGAAATTTAGAAGGCTAGTGCCCTTTTTAATAGTCGAAAGTAATTTGTGGGCAACTAACCCCCCTCTCACGCCCACCTTTTCCCCAAACACATCCAATCAAAATTTTTAGATAGCCAATTTATTCAACGTAGTTGAAAGTTTCGGAAATTAGGTCTTTAAGGATGACAACCCCTCCCCCCCACAGCCGTCAGGGCAAGGGTTGTAAGCTATGTCCTGGGGGCATATAAGGTTTTTTATAGAAAACGATGTTGTAGAAACTTCAAAAAGGGTTCATTCGATTGGAAATTGAAATGGCTATTGCCCTTTTTAATAGCCGAAAGAGATTGGAAGGCAACTAACACCTCTTTCACGCCCATCATTTCCCCAAACACATCCAATCAAAATTTTGAGATGGCCATTTTGTTCCACGCAGTTTAAAGTTCAGGAAATTATACCTTTGAGCAGGACACTTCCCCCCACAGTCTTCAGGGCAAGGGTTATAAGTTATCCCCTGGGGGCATGTAAGGTTTTCATCGAAATCTTTGTATTAAAAACTTGAAAAAGGGCTCATTCGATTGGGAATTCAAAGGTCTAGTGCTCTTTTTAATAATCAAAAGTGATTTGAGGGCAACTAACCCCCCTCTCCCGTCCACCTTTTCCCCAAACAAATCCAATCAAAATTTTTAGATAGCCATTTTGTTCAACGTAGTTAAAAGTTTTGTAAATTTAGTCTTTAAGGATGACACCCCCCCCCTTCCATAGCCCTCAGGGCAAGGGTTGTAAGTTATGCCCTGGGGCAATATAAGATTTATATAGAAAGCGATTTTGTAGAAACTTCAAAAAGGGCTCCAAAATTTGGAAATTGAAAGGGCTAGTGCCCTTTTTAATAGTCGAAAGTGATTGAAGGGCAACTTACCTCCCTCTCACGCCCACCATTTTCCCAAACACATCCAATCAAAATTTTGAGATATCCATTTTGATCAACGTAGTTGAAAGTTCTGGAAATTAGGTCTTTTAGGATGATACCCCCTCAGAGCCCCCAGGGCAAAGGTTGTAAGTTATGCCCTGGGGGTATATAAGGTTTATATAGAAAGTTGTTGTAGAAATTTCAAAAAGGGCTCATTTAATTGGAAATTGAAATTGCCCTTTTTAATAGTCGAAAGTGAGTGGAGAGTAATTGACCCCATCTCTAGCTCACCATTTCCCCAAAAACGTTCAATCAAAGTTTAGAGATAGCCATTTTGTTCAACGTAGTTGAAAGTTCTTGAAATTATGTATTTAAGGATGACAAACCCGCCAGAGCCCCCAGGGCAAAGATTGTAAGTTATGTCCTGGGGGCATATAAGGTTTTATAGATAGAGTTGTCGAAAAAACTTCAAAAGGGGGCCATTTAATTGAAAATTGAGAGGGCTAGTGCTCTTTTTAATAGTCGAAAGTGATTTGAGGTCAACTAACCCCCTCTCACGCCCACCTTTTTCCCAAACACATCCAATCAAAATTTTTAGATAGCCATTTTATTCAACGTAGTTGAAAGTTTTGGAAATTATGTCTTTAAGGATGACAACCTTTCCCCGCCCACAGCCCTCAGGACCAGGGTTATAAGTTATGCCCTAGGGGCAATTAAGACTTTCATAGAAATCGTGGTTGTAGATTCTACAAAAAGTGCGCATTCGACTGGAAGTTAAAAGGGATAGTGTCCTATTTAATAGTTGACAGTGATTGGTCGGCAATTAACCCCCCTCGCATGCTCACAATTTCTCCAAACACATCCAATCAAAATTTTGAGATATTCATTTTGTTCAACATAGTTGAAAGTTCTGGAAACTAGGTCTGAGGGCTCTGGAAACTCAGAGCCCTCAGTGCAAGTGTTGTAAGTTATGCCCTGGGGGCATATAAGGTTTATATAGATATTTACTGCAGAGATTTCAAAAAAGGCTTACTTGTTTGGACATCGAAATTGCCCTTTCTAATGGTCAAAAGTGAAAGAAGACTAATCTTACGGCCACCATTTCCCCAGACATATTCAATCAAAGTTTTAGAGATAGTCATTTTGTTCAACGTAGTTGAAAGTTCTGGAAATTATGTATTTAAGGATGACAAACCCCCCAGAGCCCCCAGGGTAAAGGTTGTAAGTTATGCCCTGGGGTTATGCCCACCATTCCTCCAATCACATCCAATCAAAATTTTCAGATAGCCATTTTGTTCAACGCAGTAGGGAGTTCTGGAAATTAGGTCTTTGAGGATGACAACCCCTCCCCCAGCCCTCAGGGCAAGGGTTGTAAGTTGTGCCCTGGGGGTATATAAGGTTTTTATTGAAAGCTTTGTCGTAGAAACTTCAAAAGGGCTCACTTGATTGGAAATTGAAAGAGCTACTGCATTTTTTTTATTGTTGAAAGTGATTGGAGAGCGACTAACGCCCCTTTCACTTCCACCATTTCCCCAAACACATCTAATCAAAATTTTGAGATAGCCATTTTGTTTAACGTAGTTGAAAATTCTGGAAATTAGGTGTTAGAGGATGACAACCACCCTAGCAGCCCTTAGGGTAAGGGTTATAATTTATGCCCTGGGGGCATATGAGGTGTTTATAGAAAGCGTTGTCGTAGAAACTCAAAAATAGCTCATGCAATTGGAAACTGAAAGGGCTAGGGTCATTTGTAATAAACGACAGTGATTGGAATGCTTGACAATTTGATAACAAATATTGATGTGGGTATAATATATTATTTTTTGTTTGTTGTTGTCTAGATTAGGGCACTTCGTATCGAAGTAGTTGTCATAGGAACTTCGAAAAGGGCTTATTCGATTGAAAATAGAAAGGGCTGATGCCCTTTTTAATAGTCGAAACTGAATGGAGGGCAACTAATCCCCTCCCACGCCCACCCTCCCATTTGCCCATTATGTTTAAAAACTAAATGTTTCCTTAAGATTAAATCAAAATGCCCGTGTTAATGCTAATTTTCAATAATGCATCTCAGCAGTATCCCAAAACGACTGAGGGTATTATGTTCAAACTTCCGGGGCTACTTTTACTCTTAAAACTTAACCAAATCAAAATAGCGTATGTGTATCCAAGCTATCAAAGAAAGTAAACAGATTGTTTTGCGAATGGTATCAAGTTTTCCATTTCAGGTCAACTAGAGGAGCTATGAAACTAAATTAAACACTACTATTTGTGTCTATAATTATGGAAATGCAAACTCTGGTAAGAGTTGCAGAAAATTTGTCCCCAGTATTCAAATACCAGGCCAAACTATAAAGTCTTAAAAAAACGAAATGATTTAAAGTATTATTTTTTTTCCCCTGAAAAGACTATGTCAATATAAAACGAACAAAAATTAATTAAAAAAAACTTTTTCCACAAAATAACTTTTTCAAAGAAAAGTAAAAAACTCAACATTAAACAAAAAACGAGCAAAAATTAAATCAAATTATATACTAAGCCTGAAACTACCACAAATCAGCATCGATAAATAAACGAAACCCAAAACGAACAGAAATTACAATAAATAACCGAGTCAAACTCAAAACGAGCAGAAATTAACATAAATTGAGCTCCAAACTCCTATGCCTTTCTAAGACCAGAACGTGATTTACACTTTACTGAAAAAAATACAAATGAATGTGCATTGTCAGTTTAATATACATATACTGATATTTAGTAATCAAAATGTTAATATTGTTTGATTTATTGAAGTTATGAAAGTAAAAATATTTATATTTGCTTAGCTCAAGAATTGAATGGTAGTACTCTTTTGTTGTTGTAGTGTTTACTTCAAAGGAGGAATCCGGCTGCATAATTATGCCCAACTGAACACAATCTCCTACTCTACTGTATTGAGGTAAATTTTTCAAATCTTGAGCTAGGAAAATTTTCAAATCTTGTCTCATCTGCTAGGTATAAGATGAACATATCATGAGATACACCTTTTAATTTTCTTTCTTGATATACTTTTTTGTGCCTGGTAATAATAGAAGTCCAGATATTTTGTTTTCACCTCCAGAAACTTTTATCAGTAAGCGAGGGGGTTAAAAGCTTAGCTCAAACAAACATATAAAAAAGGGTGAGAGAAATTTGAAGAAAAAGCAAAAACACTTTACAAAATCAAATTAAAAACAAAAGAAGACCTCGTATCAAACAGTTTGTGGTAACAAGTTCTAAGTAAGGATTAATTTAGGCCAATGATAACCAAAACTGTGAAAAAAAAATTTAAATGAAAAATAATAGATAAAAGAAATTAGCGTTTTATGCTGATTCCAAATATATAGGACTCATTACGTTTAAAGTTATCCATCAAAAGCTATAAGCCTGAGGAAATTTCCCTGATTTTCGAAAAAGGTGGGAAACACCTTCAACACAGCAAGCATTCTGAATGAAAATCACACAGTTAGATTCAGCATATCAGAGAAGCCGACTTTCCAAGTTTCTAGCTCCTATCTACAAAACTGCGGAATTTGGCTTTTTTTTTCTTGAGAAAGATCATAGGTGTATGTTAATTTGCTTGTTTGTTGTTATTTGTTTTCGTGATGTATTGGATGGGCATAGAAGATCAGGATAGGACTCATTTGAAAAGAAATTAAAAGTTTTAGTGCCTTTTTAAGCAACCCAAAAGATTTTGCCGCAGGGAAGTGGCATTTTTCTGCCATTGTATGGTGCCAAACTACAATTTTGCCCCAGAGAGGAACTAGTTGTTATTGATAAAAAAAATTCTGAGATAGCCGATCGATTTGAAAATTATCAAAAAAGTATGTATTGATCGTCCCAGTTGCAGAGGAAGCAATGCCGCACGGTGGCAAATTCGTTCCTGAAAAGTAACATAGTCAATACAGGATCAATGGTGAATATGACCAGTTAGACCCCGGCACCGCGCCGATGAGGGAAGACCAGTGGCGGCGGGGCCAAAAACAGCGCGCCACGCCGCCGATAAGACGTACCGGTGGTGCGCCGCCGGCGTGATCAATTTTGCCCGCAAACATTAATGTTTTCATCAGTCTTTCTCAAATCACAGCTTAAATTTACCACAGATTCGAGCCTATTCATGTGTTCAAAAATTCACAAGTCGCTGGCTGGAAACTGGTCTTCTTCGTTATTCATCAAGAGAAGTAGAAATCTGGTAGAAACGAAATGGCTGTGGCGTTTCAGAACCCTTGCATAATACGAGTAGTTGAAGTGTCTATTAGCTATGTATTCTTAACATAAATAATTATCAAAATTAGTAGTTTTTTTTCATCGAGCATTACTGCATACAAAACTTCAAATGAAGTATCCACAAAATTCGTTAGTTATCTGGGTAAAAACTTTGAATATAACTTTGAACTTAGAAGCTTAATTTTTTCATAATGCCCTTTGCCTATATCTGTTTTGTCACATTTAAAACAGTTGAAATGGGTGACTTTGATGTTGATTGTTTTTTTTTGCTCTTTTGGATTCCTAAAAAGCCTTCTTGTATTAAAAACTGGTTTTAATAACAATTAAAAAAAAAAATGCATTTTTAAGTTTTTTTCGGCTTCTTTATAGAATATATTTCATGTAGGCCAAGGCTGAACGGCTGCTTTTTTAATGCTTTTGGCTGTTTTTCTTGATATTATTCATTTTTTCTTTTGGTGATTCATCCCAAATTACAAATGGTTATATACCTGATATTATTCAAATATTAAATTGCATCGGAAATGAGGTAATTTCTAAAACTGAAAAACACATGACGAACTCTTAATATGTGACCATATCAAATACAATCACACAAAAAACACTTAATGGTTTATTCGGTATGAAGAAAAATGAAGTGCCAGCTATTTTCTTAGGTAAAAAAAATGAAAAGCTCATCCGTTTTAAATGCAATTAAATGAAATAATATGCAGACTGAAGTAGCTCCAGGAAGATGTTGAGATTTTCATCCTAGTTCGTCACTTTTAATCCAAGCAGAATGTTAGGACACTTACTGTCAGTTATTGAATTGAAGCTTTGATTTCTAAATGCTCATGAAACTGACCAAATTTAAGAAAGTCGGAACAATAGGTCACATATGGTCAAAATGCTCGAGGACTCCTCTTTGATCCCCACCCACACTCAATGCTTCTGTTATGCTAATATCAATGGAAATAACCAGAGTTTCTTTTTAAAAAAGATTTCAAACGTAGTTAGGGGTATTTAGACTTATCTGTTTTTCTTCAAAGCTTTGAAAAAAATGTTATAATATTCTAAATGTTACATTTGTGCATATTTTTGGTAATCATTTGTGGGGTGATCGAATTTTTTAAACCACTGTAGATACTTAAGAACGTTGCAACATCTAGTACCCTGAGGTCATAAGACTGTCAAAGACTCCTCCTTGAATTTCCCAAATTGAAAGCTTTTAGTATGACCTGGCCTTTTGATGTGATTTGGGTACTGGACCAAGGGCACCATTGTCACTCTAGCGCAACATTAGGTGGGGATGTTGATATCGCTATCGTATTCCCAATTTGTTCTGGTGTGATTCTGACCCATCCTTATAAATGAATGTTTTTAAAGTAAACCCATTTCATCAATAAGAAAAAAAACGGGTTGAACCCATATGCCCCTTTCCCTTTGAACGATAAAACCATACAAGAGCTGTATCAAGTATAACTCACGAAAATCTTGTTAATATTTGTCAACTTTTCAACTTTTTCGCATCCCTGCTTTCAATAAAAATATCACTATTACTATCACTTATCACTTAAATATAATACTATCACTTATATATGTCACTTAAATATACTATCACTATAATATAATCACTAAAATATAATCACTTAAATCACTATCACTTAAATATAATAACTCCCTATGCCCCCCCCCCCTCTGGATACCATCTTGATAGGATACCGTCTCTGCTTTAAATAAAAAAATAATAATTAACTTATTGGCACCCCTGCTTTAAAAAAAATCGAGGTCTTATCATTTAAATATGATAGCTCACTACCCCCCCCCCCTCTGTATACCACCTTGATAGGATGCCGTCTTTGCTTTAAATTAAAAAAATTTAACTTTTTGGGATCCCTGCTTTCAATAAAAAAAATTTCGAGATATTATCATTTAAATATAATACCTCCCTACCCCCCCCCCTCTCTGGATACCACCTAGATAAGATACCGTCTCAGCTTTCATTAGAAAAATAAGTTACTTAATAATTAACTAGGTTACTATATGGTTCAAACAAACACGCGAAATAACTTTAAACAGCTTATTGCTACTTAAAAAAAATTGAAGTTACACGTAAAGGTGTGCAAAAAAAGCAACAAAAGTGTCAATATTAGTCAGATGGTGCTCGAACAATCGAGATAACGACTCACATTCTTACCGTGCCATTCAATAATATCCAAATAACCCGATTAAGATAGAGCACACACAAAAGCAAAATTAGACCAGTAGCTTATAAGAAATCGCAAAATACCCAAGACAATGAACAAGTCCTAATGGGGGGCCCTGGGTCTATCAAAATATTTCAATGGTTTCCCAGGGAATTTGATATCATTTTCTTCTGTCTTTACTTTAAATGAATCCCCCCTATCCCCCCCCCCTATAAGCAATAATTTACAATTTATTTATGAATCATATTTTTGGGTTAACTTCCGGTTCAATCTTTAATTCCCCAACCTTTTACATAGCTTAGTATATAGCTAAGTTTTGTCTAAATAGATGGTTTTTTTTTTTTTTTTTTTTGGGGGGGGGGTAAAAAATTATCAGAAATAAGATTGTATTTTATAACATGCGTTCAATAATTTAGTATTAAACATTGAGATAATCTTATCTAAAAAAAACAAAAAAAAAAAAAAAAAAAAAAAAAAAAAAAAAAAAAAAAACAATCTGCAAACTTACGATTCAGGCGTTGAAACAATCTGTCGGCTTTCAATGTCAAAAAAATACTGAAGGCGAAAGTTTTATAGATATGAATGTCTTCTATAATTCAATTCAACTTGAAAATAAAATTATTGACCATGAATGATGCAAGAAATAGCCCTTGGGAAACTGCATTCGAAATGACTTAAACTCATTTCATAAAGAAGATCCTGTTTTTTTCAACATATGAAGAACTGTGTCTATTGCAATATTTGCAATTGTACATTGCATCTGTCTGGTTTTTATGCAAAGTAACAAAAGAGAGAAAAATTAATGAACAAGAGAGTAGTGAAGAATTATGGTATTCAAAGTAATAGTTGGCAGGAAAGGTCACTGGTGATAAATCACTGGGGATGGCATCATGATTGCGTGATTTTCGGGGATTCGGAGAACCAAATTTTTTTTCGGTGTGACGTATAGATTTTCGGGGAAATAATCGAAAATTTGGGGATAGTGCAAGCCTTGCTTGATTTCTAATCAGAAAAATCGAAATTCTAAACCACACGAGAAGGAAAAGCTCCGACTTTGCGGTTGCCGCAACAAAGAATTGCCGCAAAATTAATTTAAAGTCGACCGAACGCCTATGGTGCGCCAGAGGCGTTACGACACTTCCGCGGCGTTCGACCGCGCCTCGTCGGCGGCGTTCGGTCGATCCGCCGGTGTGGCGCCGGGGTCTATGAACAGTTATCTTAATCCTGTATTTAACTAAGCTAATTCATTTGATTTCCCATGCAATCATGTTGAGCGATGCAGAATTGCGCATCAGCTATTATGAAGGGAGGGGGATATCTTGTTGGTTGGGTGCCAGATGCCTAAAAGAGTGTATTTCAACCGTCAAATTGTCTAACTTTCCATGAGCGTTCAGATCAAATATAGAAAGAAGTATGGGAAAGGGATAGGAATAAATCTTTCATCTATCTTCATTTCGACTAAGCCTGAATAAGGATAACGCATAATAATACCTCCCTTCTTATTGCAAAAACATGTTTCTGACATTTGTTTTAAAAGTCAATTAAACTAAATTAATTTGCTTCATGTTTCATAAAATTGTATACATTGACGAAAAAGTGTGCATTAACAATCATGAAGCCAGTATGGATCTGGCATTGAATTATTGTCAACTGTGAAAACATTTGATCTGGCTTGCTGAAAGTTACAAAACTTCCAAAAGCTATTGAAAATTTTTAACCAAGTCTCTGCTTGTTATACCTCTAGCAAAGTTGACTGCTTTACAATTTTAATAAACGTTTCATGTCGTCCCTATTCATCTAATATTAAATAAAATTATTTTACCTAAAGTTTTTTAGGCTAATTACTTAGTTGTAATTCTGTTGCAAAAACTTAAGTATAATTATCATATCTAAAATGTTACCTTAATTGCAACTGTAGAAATCTTTGAACATATGAAATCAAGCTTTTAATGTAGAAAGAAAACCCAGGTTTCAGCCTTTAAATAAACTAAATAAATAAGGCGAACTAAAAACAAATGCTAAATGCTATATTCTCTTTCATGGTTTTCTGATAGGCATTCATAGGGCATTGTTATAGGACTGATCTGCTTTCTACTTTGTCTAAACCCTTTGACTGTTTCTATGTTGATTAACTATCAGTGTGGTATGCTTTCTTTATTAAGAACTTGTTCCTTATGCCATTTACTGTCTTGTTTCTGGACTCTTACTTTTTGGCCAGTATTAAGGGATACTAAAAGGCCTTGCAAAACAATCATAGTAAAGTTTTGGGTGAAACCGATACTTTAGACACTAGTTTGGCAAGGTATGGCGCAAATTTTGGTATTAGAAGTTTGACTGGTGTTGATAAATTGTCAATTTGGGGGTCTCTGAATTCTGCTAATGCTAGTTTTGGATCTTCTATAGAAAGCAGTATCTTCTTTATCATTGACTTTGCCATACTAACAGTTTTTCTGCTAACCTGTTGCTTTGGGAGTAATCTGGACTCAAAGCCTTATGACAGATTTGTATTTCCTTTAGGAATTTCTAGAAAGAATATCCTGTGAAGTAGAGACTATTGTCAAAAATAAAGACTTTTCGTAGACTAAGCCAAAAAAGTATATTCTTAATTGGTTTTGAATAAGATCACTGCTGCATAGTTTTCCAATTTCATCTAATTCATAGTATGGCTATAGTACTCAACTGTAACTAGCCACCAGTTACAATTTGTGTGGAAAAGTTAAATACCACTCTCTCCCATAGGTAGGTTGGTATTTCATGTTGTAAAAGTGGCTTTATTTTATTTGATTTTGCAACAATGAACATGAACAGCAATTATTATGTGTCTTTCAATATGTTTGGTGATACTCAGCCTGAGTATGATTGCCTATGCTCTCTGCTCTGTTGAATCTATTTTGAGATGCACATAATGTAGAATATCAAGAATCTTGAACTGCATGCTTGTTGGTGTGTTTTTTTATGTTAGTCAATAATTTTGATCAAAACTTGTATCATTGTTAAAGTAGGATCTTGTTTTGTTTGTTCTTTAAGCTTAGCAAGTTTTTCTTCACTAATCTTCAAAAGTGTCATTACCGTGTGAACATACATTTCTGTTCCCTTCTTTAGGGATTAATTAAAAAAAAACTTTCCGAAAAATATGTTTTTCAAAGAAAAATAAAGACCATTTAAACATAAGCTCAACAGATACAAATACCTGTTAAAATTCAAACTCAAAACGACCAGAAATTACTATTAAAGAATAAATGAAACCGAAAATGAACAGAAATTAAATAAACAATCATAGCAAAAAACATACAACAAGTAATAATATAAATGAATAAATAGATCTTAAAGCGAGTAATGCTTAGATTGAATATGAAAATCAAGCTTAGAAGGAAAAAAAATATTTTGCTATTGAAGTATAAATGACACTTAAAACGAGTAGAAATTAAATAAAAAATAATGCAAACAAACATACAATAGATATTAATGTAAACGAATAAATAAATCTTAAAACGAGTGAAACTTAAATTTAATATGTAAATCAAGCTTGAAACGTGCCAAAATCACTACAAACAAGAGTTTGGGTATCGCCTCCTTCTCTCATTGAAAAGTCTAAAACCTGGTTCCATTGTAACTTAACCCCCGTGTAACTGAACCCCAAGCAACTGAACCCCTGTAACTGAACCCCCGTATAACCGAACCCACGTACAACTGTACCCCCGGGCAACTGAACCCCCGTGCTAGTGAACTCTCATGCAACTGAACCCTCGTGCAACTCAACCCCCGTGCAACTCAACCCCATTTAACTAAACCCCCGTGCTACTCAACCCCCATGTAACTAAACCCCCATGTAACAGAACCCCCATGTAACTGAACCCCCGTGCAACTGAACCCCCGTGCAACTGAACCCCCGCGCAACTGAACCTTCGTTCTACTGAACCCTCCTGCAACTCAACCCCATTTAACTAAACCCCCGTGTAACTGAACCCCCATGTAACTGTAACTGTGTTTAACCATGTAACCATGTAACTGTGTGTTAACAGAACACAACTGATGAGCGAAAAGTGATGAAAGAGAGGGGTAATACCGAACTCTCAGCTACCATTCTTGGGAGACATCTGACAGTTTATAAGTGACCATGGAATTCCTGTGTTGTTTTAAAGTCACTTTCTGTGAATAGGCAGCGTGGCGGCTGAGTGCACCTGGCGATGATAAATCAAATCAGTCCAGTTTTTGCCAGGAAAAAATTACTTAGTGGTAATTTATCGTTCCTGCTAACATGATGTACCCCTGGATCAGGGTTATGAAAACTAGGGATTAATCCATACCCCAGTGTGTATATATTTTTTTTTGGTGACTTGACTTTCCATTTAAATTCTCTCTGATAGTTCTAACATAATACTCAAATGCCTTTTTGAGATATGCCATTTTGAAAATCTGCATGCACATAGTGTCTTTTGATTCAGTTCAAGTTACACCTCAAATACCTCATTCTGTCAAATTTTCAACTTGCGTAGCCTTAATAGTGGTAGTTTAATAGTAGCAGAGGTCGTAGTAGGAGCAGTAGAAGTAATAATAGTGTTGAATAAGTAGTAGTAGTAGCAGTATTATAGCAGTAGTAGCAGGTAGATGCCCCAGAAGCTTCATCTTGATACGCTAAGCTGTTCCAAAAAAAATTGCTGATACACCTGTATCAGCAATCTGTATGTTATTAAATAAAAAAAAACAAGTTTTTTTAACTGAAAGTAAGGAACGACGTTAAAACTTAAAACGAACAGAAATTATCCCGTATATGAAAGGGGCTGTCCCCTCCTCAACGCCTCGCTCTTTACGCTAAAGTTTTTATTGTTTAAAAAATAGAGTTGTGAGAAAGTCGAACTTTAGCGTAAAGAGCGAGGCGTTGAGGAGGGGACAGCCCCTTTCATATAAGGAATAATTTCTGTTCGTTTTAAGTTTTAACGTTGTTCCTTACTTTCAGTTAAAACAACTTGTTTTTTTTATTTAATTTTTTAACGTTTTTGAATGAATGCAGATTTTGATCTTGGCTCACATTACATGAATAATTAAAACAAAATTTTCATATTAATTTACTTTTATTTGGATAAATGGCTTTTTCGTACATTGTTTCATTTTATTTAGCAACGTTTTTATGAGCAAGAAATATACGTAACTTAAGAATTAACTTAAGTAACGACATTCTGTATGAATGTATTTTTAATAAGTATATTAGGGGGTTTGCCCCCTAGTCAATACCTTGCTCTTTGAGCGAAAGTTCGAATTTTGTTCCAATTGTTTAAAAATGACCGCTTAATCACTAAGGCCGTTAATCAGAATAAATAGCTCTTATGAAAGTACTAAAAAATCTCTGGCTTAAAGAGTGAGGTATTGACTAGGGGGTGAACCCAATCATATATGTAATATTTTCTGTTCGTTTAAAGTTTTGATGTTGCTGCTGTTGCAGTTGAAAATCTTGTTTTTTTTATATTTAATTTCTGATCTTTTTTAAATAATGCTGGGAAGTCCGGCGTCCCCTTCATAGCAATGTCCCTTCCCCCCATGAAAACTTCCTTCATGGAAAGATCCTCCTACATAACCCCCGACCCCAGGCACGTACGCAGGAATTTGTTTCGGGGGGGCCAAATCCTTCAAACCCATTATTCTGTGAGAAAAATCAGAAAATTATGGAAAATGAAAAAAAATCATGAGATTTCAGGGGGGCCCGGGCCCTGAGTCTCCCCCCTGCTTACTTCTCTACCCCCCTCCCACTACCAGTAAAAATCTCGCCTGAAAACATCTGTAGTGTGTACTTCCCAATTACCAATATTGTATTTTAACATTGGGCAAACTTCCTAGCTTGTCGCTCTCTTACCTGGAACTTCAGAGGAATTAGTCATCCGTAAAGACTAGCTTTTGAAATTTTTTTACTTTTTGAACAAAATGGCTGTCTCAAAATTTTGATCAGATGACTTTGGGAAAACAATGAGCGTGGGAGGGGGCCTTAGTTGCCCTCCATTTTTTGGGTCACTTAAAAAGGGCACTAGAACTTTTAATTTTCATACGAATGAGCCCTCCCACGATATTCTAGGACCACTGGGTGGATACGATCACCCATGGGGAAAAAAAAAAAAAATAAACAAGCATCCGTAATTTTTCTTCTGGCAAAAAATGCAAAATTCCACGTTTTTGCAGATAGGCGATTGAATCTCTACAGTAGGGTCCTCTGATACGCTGAATATGGTGATGTGATTTTCATTAAGGTTCTATGACTTTTAGGGGGTGTTTCCCCCTTTTTTCGAAAATCAGCCAAATTTTCTCAGGCGCGTAACTTCTGATGGGCAAGATTAAACTTGATGAAACTTCTATATTTGAAATCAGCATTAAAGTCCGATTCTTTTGATGTATCTATTTGTATCAAAATACCGTTTTCTAGAGTTTCGGTTACCATTGGGTAAAGTTCATAACATTCAGCCCTCCCCCTGGGGACACCAAGGTATACTCATCCTCAAAGACATAGTGGTCATAGTTTCGACCATGTTGAACAAAATCGCTCTCAAAATTTCGATCGGGTGACTAGGGAAAAAATGAGTATTCGAGGGAGCCTAGTTGCACTTCATTTTTTTTGGTTACTGAAACAGGACGCTAAAACTTTTAATTTACGTTCCAATGAGCCCTCCCACGATATTATAGGACCACTGGGTCGATACGATTACCCTGGGAAAAAAAAAACAAAAAAACAAATAAACACGCATCTGTGATCTTTCTTCTTGGAAAAAATGCGTCAGTCTACATTTTTGCAGATGAATGCTTTACATCCCTAATGCAGTATTTTCTGATGCACGAACACCGATTTTGTGATTTTCATTCAGTTTCTATAAATTTTAAGGGGTCTTTTTTTCTTTTTTCAAAAATATGCTAAATATTGGCCGTCGCTTAACTTTTGATAGGTAAAATTAAACTTTATGAAACTTATATATTTGAAATTAGAATCAAAATCTGATTTTTTTGATGTGCCTGTTGGTATCAAAATTCCGTTTTTTAGAGTTTCGGTTACTATTGAGCCGGGTAGCTCCTTACTTACAGTTTGTTGCCACGATCTGTTTGATTGCAAGTTACCAATTGTTAAAATTTAAGGTTTTTATAGAAGGGATGATCGTAAGAACTTTGAAGGAGGCTCATTCGATTGGAAATTGAAATTTCAAGTTCAATTTTTAAGAATCAAAGGTAATCAGAGGACAATCAGCCTTTCCCTCTTAAGCGACACCCCCCCCCCCAAATACATCCGATCAAAACAAAAATTAGCATGTTGTTCAAATTAGTCAGAAGATCAAATAACCATGCCTTTGGGGTTAACAACACCACCAGCAGTATCTGGGGCAAGGGCTGTAAGCTAGTTGCTCATTGCTAACACATAAGGTTTATGTAGAAAAAATTGTGTATGAACTTTGGGGGGGGGGGCTCATTCGATTGGAAATCAAAATTTCGAATGCGCTTTTTAAAATTGATCGGAGGGCTTCAACCCCACCCTATTTTTTCCCCAAATACATCCGATCTAAATTTTGGGACGGCCATTTTATTTAAAACAGTTTAAAGGTTAAATAACTATACCATAGTTAAATAAGTATGGCTCATAACCCTATTGTGTTTTACCCAATGTAAGTACGGTGGTTGAGTTGCACGAGGGTTCAGTAGCACAAGGGTTCAGTTGCACGGGGGTTCAGTTGCATGGGGGTTCAGTTGCACTGGGGTTCGGTTATACGGGGGATGAGTTGCACGGGGGTTCAGTTACATGTGGGTTCAGTTACACGGGGGTTTAGTTAAATGGGGTTGAGTTGCACGAGGATTCAGTTAAAGGGGGTTCAGTAGCACGAGGGTTCAGTTGCATGGTGGTTCGGTTACACGGGGTTCAGTTGCACGGTGGCTTAGTTACGCGGTGGTTCAGTTACACGGTGGTTCAGTTACACGGGGGTTCAGTTACACGCACACCCTAAAACCTACTGCGTCACTGGCGCTTTACTGAAAACCCATTTTATGACAAATATTTCCTTTGTACTTAATATTGAAAATAAGCATTAAAATTATAGTAAGATTTTAAAATAATGAGTGTTGTGAAGTTGTTGTGAGTGTATTTTATGGTATTTGGGTGTTGTAGTCGTAGATACCTTTATTCTCCCTTTATAAAGGTGATAAACTCTAGCCCTAAGGTGATTTAACTTTGGTAGCGTGCCTTAGGCTATGACCGAACTAATAAGGCGTACCCACTGGGTATGTTCGAGGGGCCAAAGGTAGATCGTAGAGAGGTTGTCTAAAATACAATACTTTTATTCAATTGACATATAATAATTACAGATATAGATATTCTACTGGGACTGGCTGTCCCAAGTAGACCACAAGTCTCAGAAACTACAATAATATGTAATAAGATACAGACACTTACAATGATCCGACAAGATCCCAAGGTATTTCTAATGAGAGAATAAACGGGCACAGGTTCGCCCTGCAAGTCAAAAAGTCTGTCTTCAGTCTCAAAAATCGGGGTATATATATGAAAAAACTAACCACGTCCTTCCGGTACATTGACACATTTAGCCAGGAAATTGGTTATTGAGCAAGTTCCCTCCAAGCCTACACATTCCACTATTTAAATCTTTATCTTAGGACGTTGTTTTTAAAATCTTTGTTTTTTCCTTTTAATATACGTTTACTCAATTAGTAATTAGATAAATTAGAAAGCTCTACCAAAATACTCCTCAGTTAAAGAAGAATTGTCCCAATTCTTAATATTCTACTTTTAAAACAACTTAATTTTGTATACAGCTATTATGCTGCCATCTTTGGGTCATTATGTGCATATACCCTAAATGGGTTTCCTTAGGGTCATGTTTCTGGTCCAATATAGGCCATGCTCTTTTCTGTCGAAGGATTTCAATTCGAAATTCATCCTTGTTTCTCTTTTTCTCTGTCTCTAAGACTGAAAAATACTCTTTTTACCCTTCTTATATGAGTCTTCTGTTGTAACTTGACCCCAAGTAGTTTAAACATTATATTAATGGTTTTTCTTAAGTTTGATTTGTATTAGGAAAGTTTTATCAATTTTTTTGAGGTTAGATTTAACTCACATTTATAATTTGATTTATTTGCCTGATGTGGTTAATATACCGTTTATTTTTACTTTTAGAATTATCATGGATAAATTACATATAACATTATTGATTTTTAAATTTTCACATATTTTTCCAGCACAAAGCATTTTCACATATATCCAGCCATTTGGGCTAGGTAGTACATTATCTAGGCCTAAATTAAGTTCTGATTTTATCTCACTTTTAATGAACTTTTAGTAAAGTCCGTATTACTGCTATAGTTTCCAAATATCAGTTGATCAAGTAAGGTTTGGTTTCTGATGGTATGAGATGATAGTATCAGGATATATTTGAAGTGGCTTCAAAATTTGTTAATTTCCAAAAATGTGTCAAAATATGATTGAAAGAAAAATGGATCCGAAAGGATGCTACGAAAAATTTGATTTCCAAAAAAAATAGCTAAGGCTGCATCTAAAATAAATATTCACATTAGAATACATATAAAGTATAAAGTTTTACATATATAGCGGAAAGAAACACTCAACTTCGTAAAGTTTAATTACTTTTATTTACTTTTCTCTCTTTTAATAACTCAAAAAATAATCTCCTCCTTAAGGCGAAACGTTATGTTTCTTACTGGATTATTCTTTCAAACTTAATACTTAGCGTATTATTTTAAAATAAAAAATATTAATGCGTTTACTCGAGCTCAAACATTTACATATAACATTGAATCACTAGTTAAAACATAAAGTTAATAAAAACACAGTATATATATATATATATATGTATATATATATATATATATATATATATATATATATATATATATATATATATATATATATATATATATATATATATATATATATATATATAAGCATTTTGTAATAGCTTACACAAGTATTTTTTTTTTTTTAATTCGAAAAACTAGATAGGATATTTAACTACTGTATAAAACTTAAAGCATTAAAAAAAAATAATACACGGTATAGACTAGTATAGGAATTAATTCCAACTATTGTTTTGTTAATTGCTTATGAAGTATTAATGTAGAATACTTCTTGAATGATATAAAACTAAAAAAAAAAACGAATACTCAACATTTAATTCACTATATTTACATGAATAGTTTAGGTTATATATATATATATATATATATATATATATATATATATATATATATATATTTATATATATATATATATATATATATATATATATATATATATATATATATATATATATATATATATATATATATATATATATATATATATATATATATATATATATATATATATATATATATATATATATATATATATATATATATATATATATATATATATATATATACTTATATATATATATAAATTAACAGAGGTTATGTTGATACATAACTTACTTGTTAAAAACAAATAATAATTATGTACTCTAATAATTTATTTAATCACTGCAATATTTATTTTTTTTAGTACAACTTTTAAATAAGTCTGTCAAGACTTTTATATGATAAGTCCTAACTGCAATTAAAATATTTACAAAACAAAAGCAACTCCAACAAATAGATTTATGCACTATAACTGATAAATGTGATTAGCCTCTATATAAGGGCTTGGAAATAGTTCATATGACATGACTTTTCTCAAACTTTTCAGACTTTTGAGCTTTCTAATTCTTTTCGAATTTTTGGTACTTGGGACAGTTTTATAACGTTTTTGTCTGTAATCTCTCTTTTTTTCAGCTTTAATGTCCTTTTGGTCTAAGGCTCCATTTACAGCTTAGATCTGATAAGCTAAAAATTTTTGCTGTTCACCTTATACCTCTTATGCCATTATCAAATGTCTCTTGCCTGTACTCTGAAGGTTTGCTTACCAGGACTGCCTTCTGGTAGCTCTTTAGAACGTTTCCAGGTCCTTATCATGGGCTACATCTAAAAGGAATATTATGAACCTTCACACACAATAAGTAATTATTTATAGTATTGCCACTCTTTTTGATTTGTTGCCACAATTTTCTCTTGTTCGCTGTTCACCTTATACCTCTTATGCCATTATCAAATGACTCTTACCTGTACTCTGAAGGTTTGCTTACCAGGACTGCCTTCTGGTAGTTCCTTAGAACGTTTCCAGGTCCTCTTGTCATGGGATACAGCTAAAAGGAATATTATGAACCCGCACACACAATAATTAATTATTTATAGTATTACCAATCTTTTTGTTTTATTGCCACAATTTTCTCTTGGGCTATTCTTTTATCAGAAAAGTAGGCCTTCTGCAGAAAAAAATACCTGGCCTTCATGGCACACAGTAATTTGTAACACACATAACACACAGTAATCATGGCACACAGCTCTGTAGTATTAATGCTACTCATTCTGTACTTATTTAGTACATTTTTCGCACTAGTTTCGTTCGGCAAGTTCAGTAAGTGAGTATAACAGAGTTTAACTGACTCCAATCCGTTTTGTTCTCCTTTAATTTTGTCTGGCTATATTTTCAACTTGAACCCTTCTCCCTTTTTTTTCTTTACTTCAATGAATCCTAAGCGTTTTTTTCAAGTTTTTATTCCGTTTTTTTTTCAGTAAGATAGGTCTTTTCTAAGCATATATTGATATGTTTCATGTTTTATTCAATAACTTTTAAAAGTTATTATACTAATTGCCCTTATATGGTCAAATTCATCATCCCTTTATTTTTAAGGGGTGGGGGGTGTCTATTGTTTCACCTTTTTTCTGAAATTATTTAAATTTCTTCATCCGAAAGTGTTCGTTTTAGAAAAGTACTGTATTTTTTTTCAGCTGATTTTTAGAACACTTTTAATTAAGTTTTGCCCCGCGTTTAATAGTTCTCATTTCTTCATAAGAATGTAAGTTTTTACGATATCCTAATTGCCAGTTTTATCCTAGCTTTAATTACTATTTTATTTGCTAAAGGAAGAGAGACAATAATTCGCTTGCAAGGCTAAATAACTTTGAATTCGGTGCTCATTATCTGCGGTTTATTAATAAGCTTGAATCTGGGAGGATTACAAGAATGGATTTCTGTTCATTACTGCGAGTTTTTTTTGTTGTGAAAGGTTATATTTTATTTTCAAAGAAAAAGTGGATACATTTAGTTTTTGCTAGGGTTCGACGGCTTGGGATGTGGGTGTTTGGGTTGGTACAGGTGAAAAAAATTGTTTAAACTAGGATTCTTCTGTGCCAGTTCATTTTCTCAGATGGAATGCATAGCTAGAGCTAAAATTGTTACTTTGAATTACTTTGGTTTGCTTGTGACGATAAGATATATTTTTGGCTTTTTTTTGATTGATTTTGTCTATGGCTTTTACCTCCGTCTAAGTTTTTAGGCTTTAATTTATTTTTATATTGCTTTTCGTTTCTTTTACCTAGCACTGGTTTTTATTTCTAAGATTATTCCAAGTTTTCCCTAAACCTTTATAGCGCTTCTTTAAAATTTGTTTTTTTTCTTTTTATCATTTGTAACTAATAAAAAAAATATTATATTAGACTATGACTAATTATAACAAGATTACAGCCAGCTTATACATGTAGTGCACTTAATGTAAACTCTTGCTGTTTTTCTTATTATAATTATTTTAAAATTTTTCAAAAACAATTTTTTCAAATTCGACTGTAAGTGTCACCTTTGAGAGTCAAAGGTCAGTAGATGCATTGCATGTACTTAACAACGAGAGACCAGCAGTGATTGAGCTCAACTCCAAATTTGCTAGCTTCCAATGACCCTATTTCAGTGGACTAACCTTCTTCGTTTTTTTTTTATTATCCCCCCAAATATATTTTTTCAATATACATATCAAAAGAATAGCCTTTTAATGCTGATTCTAAATATGTATAATTTAATTAGTTCAAAACACCTATTTAAAAGTTACGTAGCCTTATTAATTTCTTTTATGAAATGAGGCCTAAATCGTTTTGACAAGTCTTGTCATTACACCGTTCGTGAAGCTTTATCTCGTATCGGACAAAATTTTTGCAGGAAGCTATGATGTCACTTCAGATCAGAGCTAATTTCTTTTCTCTGTGACGCTAATAATTTTTACTGGCGATATATATTTGAAGGAAAACTCGATGTTATTTACATACCGATTAAAAAAAGAAAATATAGATATTTCTTTAGAAGCTTTTTACTCGTTTTATTTTAATTTTTTTTTCCCGTTACAATCGTTTTATTCAAATATTAATCTGCTGGGGGCTACGCTTGTTCTGCCTTTCTCCGTTTCCTGGTCCGAGTTTTGGACCCCAAATTTTTGCTTTTCTTCTTTATAATATTTGCCAGTTTTTCTATGGTCTCTATAGTGTGGTTTACAAGGCTCTGAACCCGAATACTATTTTGTTGCCTCGTCAAATATCTTTAATCTTTGTTTCCCTTGATGTTTGACCTTTTTCATAAGTGCTTTAGCTATTTGTGCTGCTGACAGAGGAACTTGTTGCTGCCCCTCTGGTTTCTTTACTTTTCTCCACAATTTCTCTCTTAAAAAGGGTTTTCTTGACGATGGCCCAGGTTTAGTGATATCGGTTTCTGTAGAAGAATTATCAGTGTCACATTCTGTTAGCTCGCGTCTGGTAGATGGCGTTTGTTCCAAAAGCCATTTTTGCGTTAAGACTGTAGGTGAGTCTAATGTATGAAAATCAGATAATTCATTGGTTCCTTCCTATTTTTCTTCCTCTGTGAATTTTACCCTTGGTTTATCACATTTTAAACCCTTATGTTGCGTTTGATTTTCTTCATTGCTAGTATCCGATGAGCATCGAATATTTCCCTTTTTCTCTTTTTTGTTGTGGAGAGTTTGTAGCCAAGACTGGGCTAAATACTCCTTCCACTCCTCCCAACCTTTGTGGTCATTAAAAAGGTCATAAAATTCATATGGTCTTCTGATATATACTGGTGAAATCGTGTCCTCTACTTCTTATGAAAGTATTGGCTCTGTTTTCCACTGTTTTGAAAAACATCCCTTTTTCATTCTATTATGGTGTACTACTTCTTCCTTTTCCTTATACTGATGCTTTAGAACATTTGTTAAGTTATTTGGTAGAATCTTTACAATTCTGTAGGGCCCATCCCATTTCGGTTTTAACTTTTTTGTTCCTTCCAGGTTAGTTTTGTACACCCAAACCAAGTCTCCAAAACAGTAATTAGTTTTGTTTTTGCTTTTTCTGTCATAATTTTCTTTTTGTTCTGTATTCACATCTTCCAGATTGTCTTTAACTTGTCCCATATCTTTTTTCATTCACACCACCATTTTTTGCTTATAATGGTCTAAGTTGTAATATATTCTATCATTTTTTATTTCATCGAATCAAATTCTGGGATATCTTATATGTAGCAAAAGAATGGCGGTTCTTTTAAGGTACTTGAAAGAGTCGTATTTATTGGTAACGCTACAAATGGTAAATGTTTATCCAAATTTTCATTTTCCTCACTTGAATGTATTCCCAGCATGTAAGCTAATTCCCTATGCTTACGTTCAACCTTCCCATTAGCTGCTGCCATGTAAGACAAGGTAAACCATCGTTTAACATCCAGATATTCTGTAATTTCGTCTAATAATTTGGCTCTAAAACAGGGCCCATTGTCGCTAAGTAAAACTCTAGGAACAATTCCGTGTTCCAGAAATAGGCGATTGACCATAACTTTCGCAATGGTTTTTGTCTTTTCGTCTTTCATTGGGAAAGCGTATAAATATGAATTAAAATGGTCGACTATGGTTAGTACGCACCTGTTTCCTTTCCTGGAAACTGGTTAGCTTCCTCCGGTTCCCCAAATGTCTAATGACATTAATTTTTCAACCCCTGAAGGGTCGGGGAGTTTAGATATCTCATCCCTAGGGGTTCTTAATGGTAGCTTTTGTTTGGCGCACTGTTGGCAGCTTCGTATGCAAGCTTTTACTTTTGAGTATATTTTTTGAAACTGCAAATTTCCTTTTCAGCTTCCCCTTAGTTTTTGCTTCTCCCCTGTGATAGCCAACCGTTGTGTGCACTACCTACAAGATTTCTCCTTCCAGAGATTTTGGAATTACTGGAATAATTTTTTAGTCATTTTTTCTATACTCTTGCGATGGTCTATGATATCTTACTAGAAGATATTTACTTTCGTCCAGATACAAATTATCTAAGTCCTTTAGAAAATGTTTAAAGTGCTCTGGCAGTTCCGTTCGTTTTGACAAAAAGGATTTCATCTTTAAACAAAAATCCTCTTTATCTTGATGATTCGAAAAATTTTCATTAGACAGTATTTCTAGCCCTTCCAGTTCGTTCTGGATGGTTGCTATCAAATTTCCTTCCGTATCTGGATTTCGTGACAAATAGTTTGGTAAAATGTTTGTACAGTCCCATATATACAGTATATTGAGGTGTTTTAATTTGTATTCAGACACAGTATCCTCTGCTTCAGTGAGACTTAAGTTTTTGATATCGTATGAAGCCAAATTAACGATTTTTTGTCTGTGTATAAATGAATTTTTTTCCAAGTAAAAATTGTCAGCAACAACCTAAACGAACCAAAACTATCTAACATCGCTTTTCAACTGTTAACTACTTTCTTTTTGTCTTTAATAGGTATCTACTGGTGCATATTAATATTCTCTCTACTAGTTGAAAATTTATGATTAACAAAATAGATCAAATACCTTACCCTGAAGCATCTTTTTGCAAACAGAAGTCTTGCGACAAATTTGGTAGTTTAAGTATTGGTGCCTGTAATACTTGTCTTTTTATTTCATTTAGTGCTTTTTGTGTGTCCTATGGATATTCGAATTGACCTGATTTTTTTAAAGGATTTGTCAAGAGTTGTGTTATTGTTGCATAATTTTTAATATATCTTCTGAAATTGATTAAGCAACCACAAACGGATCTGCATCTTTTTTTATCTTTTGGAGGCTTCAAATTATCTATGACAGTAAATTTTTCTGGAATTGGTGAAATAGTACCTTGATTTGTCAGGTGTTCAAGAAAAACTAATTTTGGTGCTAGCATTTTTTACTTTTCTGGTATTAATTTCAAGCCTGCTTTTTCAAAATTTTCCAGTATTTTTTCAAGTCCGACCAAGTGGTATTCCATGTTTTCATTAAACAGACTTACATCATCTAAATAAGCCAAGGTATTTTTTTTTCTCTCGGTTCGTTATCTTTTAACACCAAATTCATTAGTCAGCTGAAACAATTTGGACTAAATGATAAGCCGAAAGGCATACGATCAAATGTGAACGTTCGTCCATCGTCTAAAGTTACTGTATCTTTATGCTTTATTTCTGCATTTAAAGTGATTCGCCAATATCCTTCTATTAAATCAAAACTAGTGTAATATTTTGAAGCTCCTAACGAATCTAAAATCGTATCAATTCTTGACAACTTCATCACGTCCTTAACCGTGACGGCATTTAATGCTCTAAAGTCTATGCAAAATCTCCAGGTGTTATCTTTTTTCCTGACTATTACTATTGGAAAACACCAATCCCTAACACTTTCTTTAATTATTCCATGATCTTCCATTTCTTTTATTTGGCTTTCTAGCCATGGTTTTAAATGATAAGGTGTTTTATACGGTGATTTTTTGATTGGAGGGCCCTCTGTTGATATCTTGTGCGTGATTAAGTGAGTTAATCCGTAATCCGCTTTGTGTCTTGCAAAGTCCATTTGAAATCCCAAAGAATATTTTCCACCCTAGTTTTTTACGTTTTTCCGTAAATATTTCAAATCAAATCTGTTTTCGACATTCCTTACGTTTTTTGGGGTTGCGATTTTAATGAGGATAATTGTTCAAGACTTGTGAAATTTATGCCTAATTCAAGACATTTTAGATATTTTATTTCAGACTTTAAAATCTTTTCCACTGATACAAGTTCTATTTGGTTCAGCTTTATTTTATTATTACTTAGATTTGATAGTTTTAAGTATGTTATACCATTTTCAATTTTTATAACTTGATTTTTCACTAACATTATTGGGTATTCTTGTATGGTGTATCCTCCTATCATGGCATCCATTGTTTTAACCTTTACTTCTTTTGCATTTAATGTCTCTAGAACTTGAGCTGTGGTTCCCCCTTCTTAGGTGATTTTTCCGCTTATTTTTAGGTTATAATTCGAATCTTCTTATCTGTTGTTAAGCAAATTTTCCGCCTATTATTTTCTTTTGTCTGGTTTATGGTTATAGTGTCAGATATGGGTTCCCATACGATCCCATATTTTCTGATGGCATCTACTCCTAGAATACAAGGAAATGGTAGCTGCTTGCATATTATCACTGTTACGGTTATTTCTTTATCTCCTGTGCTAAATTTTAATGGACATTCTCCCAAAATTGTCAGCTTGTGCCCTGTCACTGATGTCAGGGTATTCTGGCATCTGCTTACGCGATTTTTGACACTAGGAGGAAACCTCTTAAAAACTTCCTCTGGGATTAATGATTTAGACGCACCTGTATCTAGTAAATATGGTAAATTTTGAAAACAATCAATTTTAAAACAACGCAGAATCGGTAGACTGTTATTATTTGCATTTGTATCACAACATTCTAAACTATATAGGGGTCTTTGTAAGGAAACAGCTCTGTCGACTTTTACAGGCTGGTATCTCCGTTTAAATGCCCACTGTTTGGCCAAAAGTTTCTGGGATTATCCCAGTTTTCTTCAGCGTTACTACTTTTACCCTCGGTATTGTTAACCGTTTGCCTCCTAGGCCTAAATTCAGGAATATGATTCGGGGATTGAAAAGTGTTATTTGTTCTCTGCCTTCCTAATTTTCTGCCCCCCCCCCCCTGCGTTCTGAACTGGTGTCTTGTCTTGTACTTCTGGCCTTCTTTGTGTTTTCTATGTCAGAACTCTGCTGCATATTGGCTTGGTTTTTTACAATAATAGCAATAAAATTTTCTCTTAAATTGTTTTTTTGTTTCCTGGTTCCTTCTAAATTTTTTGATCTGTCATTTTTGGGTCCCCAACTATCTGTCTTTGGTGAGGGAGAGTGCCCATATTTCCGATAGTTATTATCTGATAATCTTTCAAGGTCGTAAAATTTGTCGGCTTTGTTCCTAGATCATCTCCCTTGACCTCCGTCGCGCCTTTTTGGGTCAGGATTTGGCTCTTCAAAACTTACCTGCATCGATCTCCCGCCATATTTTTTACTGTCTTGGGCTTTAGCGTTATCTATTGGCATCTAATCTAAAAGTTTAATAGCTTCGTAAATTTGCAAATCTATTTCTACTAGTATTATAGCCGGCTCTAATTTTTCAGATCTTCACGATATTATTGGTCTTAATAACTTTTTTAGTAACCCTTGGGTAAAAGTATGTAGTTGTACTTTCTGTACTGTCTCGTCATTTCCGCCTTTCTCTAACTGTAAGCATACGGATCTACAAATTTTGTCTGCATATTCCCTGATACTAGTTGAGGTACTGAATGTCACTACCTCTGTTCTTAGCCTCTCGGAGATGCTTGTCTCTATGAATCTTGTTTTAAAAGATTCAATTAGAGTACTGACCTCTATTTCCTTAATTGCCTTAAAATGTTTAAGTGCGCTTCCCTTTAATCTGGCTTCAACGCATTGCTCTTTGACCTTATCCTCAACCGCTTCAGTTAGTTCGTCGAAAATTTTCAATTTTTCGATAAACTCATCTAAGTCTGAATTTCCCGCGTATTCTGGTATAATTTTTGCAATTTCAAGTATTGTTGATAGGTAAGTCATTTTTTTTCCTCTGGTAAAGCCATTTTATTTCAATCTACTATTTTTATCTAGCCCTCTCGACCCAGTTTTTTCAACGACCACCAGTTGTTGCGAAGTTGTTGTGAGTGTATTTTATTGTATATGGGGGTTGTAGTCGTAGATGCCTTTATTCTCCCTTTACAAGGGATATAAACTATGACCCTAAGGTAATTAAACCTTGGTAGAGTGCATTAGGCTATGACCGAACTAACGAGGCGTACCGACTGGGTATGTTCGAGGGGCTAAAGGTAGATCGTAGAGAGGTTGTCTAAAATACAATACTTTTATTCAGTTTACATATAATAATTACAGATATAGATATTCTACTGGGACTGGCTGTCCCAAGTAGACCACAAGTGCCACAAACTACAATACTAAAAAATAAGATTCAGGCACTTACAGTGATTCGACTAGGTCCCAGGGCATTTTTAACGAGAGAATAAACGAGCAGATATTCTCCCGGCAAGTCAAAAGGTCTGTCTTCAGTCTCAAAAATCGGGGTATATATATGAAAAAACTAACCACGTCCTTCCGGTACATTGACGCATTTAGCCAGGAAATTGGTTATTGAGCAAGTTCCCTCCAAGCCCACACATTCCACGATTTGTATCCTTATCTTAAAAAGTGGTATTTTGAAACTTTGTTTTTGCGTCTTAATATATTTTTACTCAATTAATAATTAACTAAATTAGAAAGCTTTACCACATGAGCTTTCATCAATTAATATCATTATACATCAAATATTCAGTTTAATTTATTAGTTCCTTCTAAAGTTGTTCAAGACAAATATTATTTCACTACAAACAAGAGCTTGGATACTGTCCACTTCCTTAACTGTAAATACAAACCAATAAATAAAAAAAATTAAAGAAACAATTATAGTTAAAAACATACAACAAATAATAATTTAAATGAATGAGCAGATCTCAGATCGGGTAAGGCCCAGGTGGAACTTGAAAATCAAACATCTAGCGAAAAGCGATATTTTGCCCTTTAAGTATAAATGAAGCCTAAAACAAACAAAAATTAAATAAACAATAAATGCCAACAAGCATACAATAGATGTTAACGTAAAATGATAAATAAATCTTAAAACGAGTGAAACTTAAATTGAATATGCGAATCAAGCTTGGAACGTACAAAAATCACTACAAACAAGAGTTTGGGTATCGCCTCCTTCTCACACTGTAAAAGTCTAAAACCTACTGCGTCATTGGCGCTTTACTGAAAACCAGTTTTATGACAGTTTTTTTGTACTTAATATTTAAAATAAACATTAAAATTATAAGAAAATTTTGAGCTGATGAGCTTTCAGCAATTAATATCATTATACATCAAATAATCAGTTTAACAAACAAGAGAAGGAGGCTGTTCGTAGTGTTAATTACCGCTGGCACCACTTATTGGGGTGTGTGTGCGGGGTCACCACTTTTAAAGGCAAAAATGGCGAGTTGCTATGCCACTTACTCGAAGGGGAGAACCCCTTGTCGGCCCAAATGTTAGTGAGATTCCCGCTCTTACCCCAACGGTTCCTTTATACTAACGTGATCGGGTGGTCTATGGCCTCATTTAAAGCCAAAGTTTACCGATAAGATTTTCTAATTAACCCTTTAGTCTCGGTCTAAGCTGAAAAGTAAAATAGGTACATAGAAAAATTCTTACTATATTAACACTCACGCTGTATAAAAATGAACTGAACTGAAAAAGGACAAATTCTCCCAGCCCGCTAACCGCAACACGCGGTTTGGTTACTAGCGGTGGTAAATGAATCTTTCCAGCCAATCCCAGGGCTCCTAATATACTGGCCAATCTCCCTAACTGCGCAATTTTTCCCTCGTGGTCTTTTAAGCACGTACGCAGTTAAAAGGACCCAAAATGGCGTCAAAGAAAATAATAGGAAAATAAATATTTATTACTTAAGGAAGGACAATATTTAAGGGGCCAAAACAAATGAATCTGGGAGGGACATTTATCTGACAAAACTGGGACCAAGGGTTCCAACACCTCCCTCCTAAGATAAATTGCCCACATCCCCGTTGGATTGGCTGGAAATTAAAACACAATATCATAACACTAAACTCAAAATCATTAGACTTGTATCTTCTCTTCTACCAATGCCTGTGCTTCCTCTGCTTGGCTCTGGATCCGGTGTCTTCGACACGTCTTCATTGTAGGACCACCATGGTCTAGATCGTCTAACATGCGCATTCGGTTTTGAAAATACAAGTCCCCAAGATTCGTAGGAATTCCTTGTGCACAGCACAAATCAACAACAACAAATTTTCTCGGTCTCACGAATTTACATTTGAGAGGAGCAGAGAATCAATTTCTGGCACATGTGATGATGCCAGCCATCGTGAAAAATTAGCTGCACTACCATCTTAATTTCCATCTGTGGAAACAATCCCAAATCTCAATCAAAAAGTAAATTGCCCCTTGGCATAATTTCAAATAATCTAAGGCCGAAAATACACAGGCCTGTGAAAACGATAAGGGTACAGGGAAATGAAGTAAAATTTTGAGCGAACCATGAATCGCTTTTCTCTGGGTCCCATCCCCTAAAATAATCGAATGAATAATGCTCGGCGATGAGGGATGAAGATAATATTGAAGACTGGAAAGACAAGGCTTCAGTAAAGGGATCACGACTTGTCCGCCAGTTGTGCATTGAGGAAAAGGGCAATCTTTCACGTCTTCCCCCAGGGGATATTCCCCAAGGGATTCCACCCCCTCATAAAGGAACAAACCCTTTTTTGAGTTGATCAGACCAATATCAGATTCCTTTCCAAGTTTTTTCAATCCAAATCGCCATTCAATATTTCCCAACTTTCCCCCAACCCGTTGTAGGTCATTCATATCTCTTTTGTAATTATCTTCTTTTATTCCCCATGGGTATTTGACCTCTTTTCCCCCTTATTGTCTATGTTTTCAAGGCACAGCCCATCCGATATTTTATTTTTCCCCACTGCAGGCTGAATCTCCAAATTTTGTCTCTTCTTTGCATTCCTCTTTTCGTCTGTACTTTTCTTAATTTGGTCATTTTCGCAAAATAATAAATCACCGTTATATCTAATTTGGACTCCAGTGTCCACTATCTTTGACTGAATAATTTCATTGTAGCTCCGTTTAATATCTCTTTTCTCTCTCTTAGTTTTCTTTTTCTTCGTAGTAGCATTAAATAAATCGTCATGAAATCTGAATTGGACTTCAGTGTCCATTATTGACTGCATTTCTTCATTGTATCTCCGTTTAATATCTTTTTTCTCTCTTTTAGTCTTCCTTTTTCTTACCGCAGAAACAATTATTTCGTCATCAAATGGGAACTATACTCCGACATTTGGTTTTTCATATTCTACTAAAATTTCTCGAACTTTCCGAGGAAAAGCGCGTACAATAAATTTCGTCTCATTTTTCTCTGGTACATTCAGCTTTTAAGTTTGGCCTGTACTTGTTCTCGTCTCATATTCATTAAAAGTATTCTCAAGTTTTCTATTATTTGCAAATTTTCCCGAAAAATCATTCTCGCGCGTCTTTTTTCAATATTTTGTGGTCTTTTTACTTCCGCATCCCTTTTTTGTGTATTATCAACATTTTGAACCCGAGTATCCAGTATTTCATTTTTCCGACAGGGTGGCACAGCTCCCCAATTTGTTTTATGGGCCGGTCCACCTCCCCCCGTGGTTAGCGAAGCATTATATTCTCTCGTAAAAGTGTTTAATGTTTGATAATTTTCGTTTTCTCCCATTTGATTCTTAGACAAATTGTTATGGCTATCTGAAGGCCTATAAGTAACTTGTGATAATATCTCCCTTTCTGGAATTAGACCTATCATGGTTCTTTTAAACTCTTGGTGATGTCTTTCTTCTTTCTATCTAGCTATTTTATCATTCTCCTTTTTTCGTTCTCTGGCTATTCTATCAGCCTCTTCCTTTCGTTCTCTGGCTATTCCATCAGCCTCTTCCTTTTGTTCTCTATCTATCCTCTCTTTCTCTCTACCTTTTCTATCTTTCTCGTCTATCTTTTTCAATTTTTTCCATACGAGCCAGATGAAGTATTTCATAGGCTTGACTATCTTTTTCAATTTGATCTATCTCATCCTGTAATTTTTTCATATACTCTAGGTGCTTTCTTTCGGCTACCTCTCTGGCTATCCTCTCTTTCTCCATGTTTTTCTCTCTCTTGCTCCAAATTTAATATACGTTGTCTCATATCTTTCTCCCTTTCTTTTCTATCCCTCTTTCTTTTTTTTCTATTGGCTTCACTCTCCCTTTTCGGTCTTGAATTAATCTCATCTCTGTCCGACATAATTTCAAAATTTCGTTTGTCATTATTTCTTTTCAATTCCTTTTCTGAATTCATTTGTTCTATATCTGTCCTATCTCTATCCGTATTTTCTTTTATTCGTAATTCCCCTTCATTTGGCACAGCCTCTGAGGGGTTAGTTTGTTTTGTTTTTTCATATATACTTCCTAAGTTTTTTTCGTACCCCCTCCTTTTACCGCGTCTACTTCTCTTTGATTATATTATCTCTTATTCAATTAGTCAATCGTGGTAAATTCAAAAATTGTCACGCAAAAATTATGGTATGCAATTACTATTGTGAATTATCAGCTCCGTGTAATGAGATTCAGCAATTTTTCACATAACCGGAATGTCTAGACTTAATTAGGGAATAACGACTTCTTTCTCAACAAGCAGTTTTACGCGAGTGAATTATATCTCCAAAAACTAATTACCAGGGGTTGGACAAGAAAATAATCAGAAAAACCGCGCGAATATTTCACTAGTGAATTAGCTGGACTAAACTCCAACTGGGGAACTACCCTGTAAAACAAATCACGTATCCCTGCTAGATACTGGTATTCCAAATATAATCTCCTTCTGGGCAGATTACTCAATAGGACAGGTGCTTCCCACCTTCCTTGTCTAATATGCGCTCAAACTGACAAATTCTCCTAATTTGCCGTCCTCAGTACTCTTATAACCTTCGTCACTGAAGATTATCTCTAAGTCCTCCACTTCACTCAAATAAAATCTGTCCTTAAACCCTCTAATTCTTTTAAATACGGAGATTCCCCCACTGTAGACTCAACTCATTAATTTCACGTTATTCTTTTTTATATTTGTCTAACAAGGCTATAGACCATTATAGACCTTCTTATTAATTAATTGCGTATTTTTGTCTTTTTATATGCCACCAAAATAGGCTACTTTTGTAGGCTAAATTACCCTGTCTCTTCGAAAGCACGGAATTCTTTTAATTATCAGATTTACTGATAGGACCTTAACTCGCTGCCACCACTTATTGGAGGTTTATTGTGCGGGGTCACCACTTATTAAAGGCAAAAATGGCGTAAAAGGTTGCTATGCCACTTACTCGAAGGGGAGAACCCCTTGTCGGCCCAAATGTTAGTGAGATTCCCGCTCTTACCCCAACGGTTCCTTTATACTAACGTGATCGGGTGGTCTATGGCCACATTTAAAGCCAAAGTTTACCGATAAGATTTTCTAATTAACCCTTTAGTCTCGGCCTAAGCTGAAAAGTAAAATAGGTACATAGAAAAATTCTTACTGTAACACTCACGCTGTATAAAAAGAACTGAACTGAAAAAGGACATTCTCCCAGCCCGCTAACCGCAGCACGCGGTGGGCTTACTAGGCGTGGTAAATGAATCTTTTCAGCCAATCCCAGGGCTCCTAATATACTGGCCAATCTCCCTAACTGCGCAATTTTTCCCTCGTGGTCTTTTAAGCACGTACGCAGTTAAGAGGACCCAAAATGGCGTCAAAGAAAATAATAGGAAAATAAATATTTATTACTTAAGGAAGGAAAATAATTAAGGGGCCGGAAGAAACGAATCTGGGAGGGACATTTATCTGACAAAACTGGGACCAAGGGTTCCAACAGAGGCGATGCCCAAACTCTTGTTTGTAGTGATTTTTGTACGTTTCAAGCTTGATTTGCATATTCAATTTAAGTTTCAATGCAAAGAAACATGCAACAGATATTAATGTAAATGAGTAAATAAATCTTAAATATTAAAAAAAAATATTTTTTTCGTTTTAAGCTTGATTTTCATATTCAATCTAAGCATTACTCGCTTTAAAATCTATTTATTCATTTATACTATTACTTGTTGTATGTTTTTTGCTATGATTGTTTATTTAATTTCTGTTTTGGGTTTCATTTATTCTTTAATAGTAATCTCTGGTCTTTTTGAGTTTGAATTTTAACAGCTATTTGTATCTGCTGAGCTTAAGTTTAAAATGGCCTTTACTTTTCTTTGAAAAACTTATTTTTCGGAAAGTTTTTTTTTAATTAGTTTTTTACAGTTTTGATTGCAAAAAGTTTCAAGTTTTTACAGATTCCGTATTTCAAAATCAAACTTCTTTTTTAAAATCAAATGTTCATCAAAGTATCAAAACTGGTATTAAAGTAACAATATCAAAGTGAAAAAATGGGCTTGTCTCATCCTCGGAGTTTTTATTATCTGATGTTTGAACTATTTTTAACAAATTGGCTATCTCAAATTTTTTATCGGATGGGTTGGGGGGAAAAGGGCTATTTGCCCTTCGGTCCTTTGACTCTTTAAAAGTGAACTAGAACTTTCTATTTTCAATCAAATGAACCCTCTCTGAAGTTTATGCGAGTATCCCCTCTATAAGAACCATATATATCCCCAGGCCTGTCCCTGCGCCCTGGGGGGTTTTGTCGATACTGGAGTTTTTATATTTGCTATTGAGGTACTTCAATAGCAAATTATTTTTTTTCGTTTTAAGCTTGATTTTCATATTCAATCTAAGCATTACTTGCTTTAAGATCTATTTATTCATTTATATTATTGCTTGTTGTATGTTTTTTTCTATGATTGTTTATTTAATTTCAGTTCGTTTTTGGGTTTCGTTTATTCTTTAATAGTAATATCTGGTCGGTTTGATTTTGAATTTTAACAGGTATTTGTATCTTTTGAGCTTATGTTTAAAATGGCCTTTATTTTTCTTTGAAAAACTTATTTTTCGGAAAGTTTTTTTTTTAAATTAATCTCTAAAGAAGGGAACAGAAATAAACAATCATAGAAAATAACATACAACAAGTAATAGTATAAATGAATAAAAGTAGAATGGGGGGTGTTACTCCGGACAGTACACCAAATATGGGCATAGAATACGGACGGGGCTCCATATATGGGCATAGAGTCATTAGGGAGAACACGTGGCTAATGGGGTCAATGACCTCTTTTTCCAAGGTCGATTTATTTGATGTTTCTATGTGTAATAACTCCGGAACGAAGGTTGCACATGCGCATTGAATTCTAACGGGAACTATGTTATTGATCTAGGACTCGAGGGGGAAGTGAATTTCCGAGAAATTGATTGCGTAATCGATCGTGAATGTTATGATCCAGAAATAGTATTTGTTGTTGTTGCTCTCGCCAAATGTTATGAGTGTCCCGGAAACAGTTAGATCACGTGTTTCCTTCTCAGCCAATCAGCGATTCGGTTACATCCCCCATCTCAGCCAATCAAAGGGCTTGTTACATATGGTTTTTCCCATTACATAACAATTCGCCCTTGATATTTCGTATATAACGGGCATGCAATGTGATTAAATTATCAGAAAGTATTTTGACATAGTTGATACAACAATGGATAAATTTAACTCTTTAGAAGCATTGACAGCCGCAATTAGCAATGTAAGTGCATTTTTATTTTCAAACAAATTTTCCTTGGATATCCTCCAGTATATTCAGCTAAAACGTAAATGTATTCCTTTACCCCAACCCCCCCCCAAACCATTGTTTTACAATCAAATTCTCGCAAAAAGAAATATCATTTCGATAAATTCCTTCCCTCTATATTTCCAGCTAAATCCCCCCCACCATTGTTTTACAATCAAATTCTCACAAAAAGAAATACCATTTCGTTAAATTCCTTCTTTCTATATTTCCAGCTAAATCCCCCCCTCACTGTTTTACAACAAAACTCTCGAAAAAAGAAATAATTATCCCTTCTTTAAATTTATGAAATTTTATGTGTTCTATATCCTAGCTAAAAGCGACCATTGACTTCTGTCAATTTTTAATGAAAATGCCGCTCTGGTTTTGACATAATGCTCTACGCGAGGTTAAAATTAGCGGTCACCCCTTTTCCTATGTGTTTACGAACGCGGCAGCCAAAGTCAAAAGGAACTGTTTCTCCGTCAAAATTAAATACATAAAATATTTTCCTTTACCCTCAAAACCTAATCCCCCCCCTCACTGTTTTACAACAAAACTCTCGCAAAAAGAAATAATTATCCTTTCGTTAAATTTATGCAATTTTAAGTGTTCTATATCCCAGCTAAAAGTGACCATTGACTTCTGTCAATTTTTAATGAAAATGCCGCTATGGTTTTGACATAATGCTCTACGCGAGGTTAAAATTAGCTGTCACCCCTTTTCCAATGTGTTTACGAATGCGGCAGACAAAGTCACAAGGCACTGTTTCTCCGTCAAAATTAAATACCTAATATCTTTTCTTTTCACCTCCAAACCTAGCCCCCCCCCTCACTGTTTTACAACAAAAATCTCGCAAAAAGAAATAACATTTCGTTAAATTCCTTCCTTCTATATCCTAGCTAAAAGCGACCATTGACTTCTGTCAATTTTTAATGAAAATGTCGCTCTGATTTGACACAATGCTCTACGCGAGGTTAAAATTAGCTGTCACCCCTTTTCCTATGTGTTTACGAGCGCGGCAGCCAAAGTCAAAAGGAACTGTTTCTCCGTCAAAATTAAATACATAAAATATTTTCTTATACCCTCAAAACCTAACCCCCCCCCCTCACTGTTTTACAACAAAA